>NW_017806236.1:2811338-2818291 GCF_001891065.2 Hippocampus comes
CCCTCCCCTCCGCGCCTACAAAAACGCCCCCGGGGAAGCCCCCCCCCCCCCCAAAAAAAAGGAAAGAAAGGAATGATTGCTTCAGCGTGAGGTGGCCGCTGCTGGTGAGACGGCAGCCGTTTATCTTGGAGCAGGTGAAAAATGACGGTCGCGGCGTTGAGGGGAAAGAAAGGACGAAAAAAGGCGTGAAGGAGCTGATGGGGAACATGAGGTTGCAAAGCAAATGCTTTTGATTAAAGTCATTAGGAGTGATGCAGGGCGTAGATTGTTATCTGTCACGTGGTGTGTTTCTGGAACCTTTGAAGGAAACCTTGTCGTTCGGCTAATACTTTGTTGATCCCAGAAAATATGGATTATTGTGTTTGAGCAACGGGACCTGTTGTCTAATTTCAGTTTGGGGCAGGGGCGAAGCTAGAAATCTTTCAGTGGGGTGGCCAGGGTGACACAACACATCACTGAGGGGTGGCCATTGACACACATTTGCATTCACACACTGGCACATAGAAGTAATTTTTTTATCATACCAAAACAAGCATGAAGACATCTCAGTAAAGAGCAACGTTTTGCTCTAATGAATTCCCGTGGACGATGCCATTTCCTTTCACGTCGCTTTGCTTTTGTGTCGTATCGCATCGTCTACTTTTACCTCATGCACTGATTTGTTAGCTAACAATCAATCAGATTGTTCAACTTTCAAAAATGCCCAGCACCATTTTCTATACCGTGATCGATGGCTCATTCATTCAAACCATATCTAAAAAGCACAATGACACAAAGAGCTCTTAATTGTTCACAATTCAAAATGTTGTTTTTTTTTTTTTAATTTGGGATTCTTCCTGCTTGTATTATGAGTTTGTTGGACAAGATTGATACATGTGTGCCTTTCATTGAATGAAACCCTAACTGTGGATTGTATGATAAACAATCACTTCTCTGCCATGTTGGTTGCTTGCCATGGTGTGGTGTGAAAGAAAGATTTTGGTTGATATTGACTGTAAGATTCGGATGCTCTTTACTGAATGGTGTTTTTTTTTTTTTTTGCATTCAAATCAGTCTAGTTAATTTTTTGAAAATACAGTTGCTCTTTGTTGATTATTTATGTAAGAGTATTAAAGGGTCTAAGTGGCAGAAAAAAATGGCAGAAAAGTCACATGAAATGGGAGGGGTGACCATGGCGACCCTTGGCCACCATGTAGCTCCGCCCCTGGTTTTGGGTAATTGATGGGTGCCAAAAGAAGGTCCTCTTGAGGGAAAAAATAATTACTTGGGAAAGTTCAGGAACCTTGGAGGCAGATTCTGCAGCATTACACACGTATCTGATGATGGATATTTGTGGCCAGGTCAGAGGAGTGCTTTTAAAAATGTATTAAAGATGATGGATGGATGGATGGATGAACTGATTTCTACAATGATTAATAGGTTTCGATGCACTCTGATGTCAACGACATCAATTTCAAATATCAGCGGAGCGATGATTCTTATTCCTGTGCCTCACACAAATTCACTAAAACCGCACTACACAACATGCGCCATAACTTAGACCTGCTTTCACCTGGCCAAAAGTCTAATCTACTTTCGGTCACCAAATTGTAAGTTGTACCGGGTCCTGGAATAGAATGACAGAGAGCCAATCACAGCTCACCTGTTTTCTGAAACTGAGCCATTAATGGGTCATTACCTGAACCCCGAGCAACCCTGATGTCATTTTCAGTCAACAGCCAGTGGCAAAAAGGCCAACTCCTGATATCGACAAAAATGGGTGGATTTTGATGCTTCACTCATATTCCGCAAACATTACATTAATCATAATGCCCGTTTTTAGACTAGTCGGGCTGCATAGAACAGATCGTTGTAAAGAAAATTTCGGGTTCACCTCTAATTCGTGGTAAGTGGTGTAGCTGCAATGCATGCCATCTCTCTCTCTCTCTCTCTCTCTCTCTCTCTCTCTCTCTCTCTCTCTCTCTCTCTCTCTCACACACACACACACACACACACACACACACACACACAAAAGCACACACGTATGAGGGTGTTTACACGTGCTAATGGAGGGGATAATGATGTGAGCCGTCTTTGCCTTTCTAATGACGTAACGGTCGTAACCCAATGACCGCGGTGTGCTCATTTTCACCAATAGCACTCTTGGAAATCTTATGGCAGCAGTTGGTTGGGATTTTACCCACACCAAACCCTGCCCCTCATCCTGCTGTCAGTTTGAGGTGTCAGAAGTACTGACTCTCTCTACTTCAGTAGAATCGCAGATACTTTGGTTAAAAAAAGCGACTGTGGGAAAAAGTAGAAGCGTTGGTAAAAATTAATTCTATTTTCATACATACGTAATAATACTGTACCTGCGGCCATTTAAAGGCACATTCTTCTGTGTGAGGGAGAAAGCAATACGGACGTTTGCCGCGCTAGTTTGGCAGGCGCTTCTCATTCACCGGCGTGTACTTGAATGACTCACAGCTGCATGAATCAGCTCAGTCGTGCCCAGCCGGGTCTATTTTTAGCACCGCCATTAAGAAGTTTGGAAATGTGTCTTCACACCCTCGGAATGCTTAAACGTCCGCGTGGCTGCGGCAGTGTTGAAAGAAAGAGAAGGAGAGAGAGAGAGAGAGACAGAAAGAGAGAAAGAGTGGGGATGATGCAAGGCGCTCGTGAGGGAACACCTGTTGGAAACACACAACCGGCCCACGCGAAGTAACGTTTGATGTGGAAGCCCTATCGAACAACAATAGAGATTTTTGTTCATATCAACTTGCGGGATTATAATAGGTCGAATAAATTCATTAAATATGCCTTAGTGCATGTTTTGAGGGTGTGGCCTGGCCATTTACAGATGAGCCACACTGCTCACCCAGCACCCTCTACTGTGGGGCCAATGATTTTGTTACGTATCATTGGAGCTGGGGTGGTTATCTGTTTCAAAAGTCACAGTCAGGGCAATGATAATATTTTCACTCATGAAGATAGCACTTCATTGTGACACTTGTTTCAATCTTACTGTATATCAATAATTTTGCACTTAGTGTGCAAATATCGGTGACCAGTTAAACACATGCAATGTGTCCAATAGATGGAAATCATCTAAATCGGTTGCTTGTAGATGTACAGTGGCTATAAAAAGTCTACACGTTTGTTTAAATGCCTGTTGTCTTTTTGTTTTTGTGTTCTTTTTTTTTTTTTTGCGATATAAGTAGCATCATGCTTTGGTGGTACTTTTCTTCAGAAGGAATTCAGGCCTTAATGAAAGGAATTATGAGTTCCAAATAGCAATGTAAGCAAAAAATAAAAATAAAATAAATCTTCAGGTTTCTGCTAGAAAGCAAAGAATTGCAAGGAAAGAGAACATTTCAAATGTATCTGGGGTTAATATGAATCACTCTAAAATTTAGAAAGTGATTTAGAGTCTAAATGGTGCTGACTCCCATTGAACATGAGTTTGAATGTTTTTGATCAACTCTGAAAGCAGCCACATCCCCACTTAAAAGTTGCGTATTTTTACTTCCTCTCTTGAAATGAGTTCATTGGCATTTCATTGAAATGATTTCATTTAATCTTTAATATGTTAAATGAACAGTGATAAGGTATGTGGCTTTTTTGTCCTCACCTCTCTCTCCATTCATTTTTTTCCCCCTCTTGTCATGTTGTCAGACAGGTCCAATGTTCACCCTTCGCACTTAAAATGTCATGTTAACACATCCGCGATAGTGGCCTTTTTTGTGTGTCGCTCTGCTCAGTATGCCTGTCACCTATCTTGTCTCTTCTCTGCTGCTTCTTGCAGGGACACCAAATATCTGTTAGTTGTCCACTCAAATGATGTGCTTTGTGCACATGTGCAGTACGGCCTGTCGCACACTGAGTGGTTTGGCCCAAAGAGACAGGACAATCGCAAAAAAATAATATAGTCGTAAAAACTGCGGCCCACTGTGTTGTTATTGGGAGACAACATTTCGAGGCTCTACATACTGTATGTTTGTGCTGTACAGGCACATATTGACAAGCAAACAGAGTAGGAAGTAGATATATCTGTGGCTGTTCCTTCATACGCTTTTGCAAGTTGACAACAGAGACTCTCCACACTTCCCTTTTTCTTCCACAGGTACATTTGAGATTACATCTATCGTTAATTATAATGGTAAAACACAATATAAATTATATATATATATATATATATAATACTTTATTGGTACGCCTTGGCAATGATTTTGGTTGTGAAAGCTCACGTGATATGAGATGGCTTATTATTGTTGGCCGTTACATCTGCAAGGCGGCTGCGGCATTCACCCCTGCTGATTCAAATTTTGAATATGAATGAAGGACAGGAAAATGTCATTTTCTTGTGAGTTATCAGCCACATGCTATTATATGGTCATACTCAATTGTACCACATTCAGGAGCGTTCATCTGCTGGTGATGGAATGGTGAAACATACGCACAATTCACCGATTGTGTCGTGTGTGGCGAGTGGAGTCAGCAGACACTTTAGCATCGCCGACTAATCCATCTTATGATTAGAAAGGGGAGCCAGGTGCAGACTGTAAAGCACAGTTTGGAAGACGTGTCTGGTATTAAAGTTGAGCTGAGTCGGCAAAATCAGATTGGCAGCTCAAGGGAAACCCTGCTCATATGCGTGTGCGTGAACTCCAATGTCTTAATGAGTGTGTGGTGTGGTTTTTGTGCGCGTGTGTTTGAGTGAGCGTCCGTGTGTGCCTGTGTGTTGGATGCAGAATGCTTTTCATCAGAAGTCAGTCAGGTGCAATGCGAAGCATCTCTCACTCTGCAGAGGAGCGAGCCACATCAAATGGTAATAGACGACGGCGGCGGCATGATGGCAGGAATGAATCACAGCCGAGCGGCTCCTCTAGAGGAGAAGACGTATCGCACTTGACAAGGCAGCCTGACTGGAGGACAGCAGGTCGCATGCACGTAAACGCACGCGTCTACTCTGTTATACTCCAGTGTACGAGTGCCAGGGCACGATTCACTGTAGATTTCCTTCATTGCTGTCCTTCATACTCATTTCGCACTTCATACTTGCAGTGCCTGAAGGTTGACGTCAACTTGGCAGCCACAAGAGCAGACCTCTTCTAAGGCTGTCCTCTGAGGGACTCAAAGGAACAAAATGTATTAAAATCATAAGATAAGTGTGAGTTTGAATGTATTTTATTATTCTGCGGTCAGGTCTTACAGACACGTATGACAAAAGCATAAGATCACTGCTAACCCCACCTTTAAGTTCGCTGCTGTCATCTAGCGCTTGTAACTTAAACAACTGCTCGCAAATCAGAGGCAAGAAAATGTTTTCAAATTTCAAAAACTACTCACAATTTCATGGTGAAGAATTTTTCTTGCTCTCAAATTTCAAAAATGGGTCAAATGAGACTTGAACCTTACGTAAGGGTGAAGAGGAACATTATTCTTGCATTAAGAAGCATTTATAATTGACTAGCTCACTGGGTGTATGTCAGCAAACATCGTCGCGTTTGGCCAGCTTTGACACAACTCACCTCTTGTTGTTGGGAGTGCGTTTGCACTGAATTATTCAAGGCTTCCTCCACTTTGACAAGAGCCGAGGTATTTTCGGTCCATGACGACACTCGGGTGGTAACTAGGAGCTCTCCAAAGGCTCTTCAAGCAAACCCACCGAAATCTGAGTGAGCTAGAGAGAGAATGAGAGAGAGAAAGGGAGAGCGAGAGTGGAGATGTGAAGCAGTTGTTTGCTGGAGGCTGAAAGAGTCTGACACACTTTCGGCTGTTCGCGAAGAGAAAAATGCGGATGAGGCGGGCGTGGAAGGCCGGCGTCTTGGAGGGTTCATCTCGGGGGACCGACCCCTGCATCTAAACTGTGGACGGGACACAAAATGGACTGCTGTCCCGTCATGGTGTCCGAGCTGCCTGTGGTGTGTAGCAGGATCGACGGGGTGGTGACGGTGGTGAAGGCGGAGCAAGCCGGCATGTTATGGCATGATTTTTACTGGGGTAAGTCCATTGGTGGGAAATCCCCAAGGACAAATATTTTGTGACTGCGCTGTAATTTTCCAGGTACAGTATCTGTACTTGAGAATTTATTTTATTTTTACAACTTATTATTTTGCTGGCACAGTGGGCGACTGGTTAGCATGCCTGCCTCACAGTGCAGAGATGCAGGGTTTGATTCCGGCTGCGGCCTTCCTGTGTGGATTTTGCATGTTCTCCCCGTGCCTGCGTGGTTTTTCTCCAGGTACTCCGGTTTCCTCCCACATTCCAAAAATGTGCATGGCAGGTTAACAGAACACTCTAAATTGTCCTTAAGTGTGAGTGTGAGCGTGGATGGTTGGTCGTCTGTGTGTGCCCTGCGATTGGCTAGTAACCAGTTCAGGGTGTCCCCCGCCTGGTGCCGGACGACAGCTGGGATAGGCTCCAGCATGCCTGTGACCCTTGTGAGTCTAAGCGGAGCAGATAATGGATGAATGGATTGACTTATTTTTATTCCCTTTATCTGATATCAGATATCTGTATTTCTACTCCTTCCAATGTCCCAATAGGCTGAATACTTTTTTCAGCCTTTGTGGATGACGACATGACGTAAAAAAGACACGAATAGACAGAATCTTGGTTGAGTGAAATCTTAGGGTCTTATAAGGCAGAAAAAAGGGACACGAGCAGCATCATAGTCATTTTTTTTTTATTAGTGGTTAGTACAGAAGTTGAATCAGAACTTCCAAAATGGGTATGCAAGTAACCCGCTTTAAATCTTGTCAAATTGTGACCTAACAGTGGGGCTATTTTACATATTTACCACACACCAGTAACTTTCTGTGCCCGCCCCTGAGCGGTCTTGTCATTTTCTCTGTACATCATCTACTGGATTTATCCTGCTGGTCCACAGGTTTTGCTTGATTAATCCTTCAGGGACAACGGTGACTACAGTGGACATTAGGGTGGTCCACATTTTCATGGCAAAAAAAAAA
>NW_017806236.1:2819029-2821607 GCF_001891065.2 Hippocampus comes
TTTTTTGCAATACATGCGTTCCTGTCTTCCGTCTTTGAATTATTGCAAGTGCGAACTGAGCAAAACAAAATCCTTACTGTACGGGAGAAACCGTACTACCATTCAGCCCCGTAACATTCTTTCCATAGGGGAAACTTTGGTCGCTCTGCGGGACGGGATAAAATTATCCGATCGGAATAAAATTTTGCACACATCCTTGTGTCATAGTATCGACAAGATTTCCGACCCGGCCCGACGAATCCGACAAACTTTTCCAAAATGGACCACCCTAGTGGACATCTTATCATGTTATCAGGTTCCAGATTATCATTTTTGTTGCATGAAAAGGTTAATTTAGATTTATTTTTAAAGGAAATTGAAAGGAAAAAAAAAACGTAGCCTTTTGGGGTTTAACTGGCAGCGCAACCCCAAACGGAACCAGTGCTTGTCGCAGAAGTTTTTTGGGTTTTTTTTTAGTCATCCCTGAATACCCTGTCACCTACTCTTTACAAACATGATGAAAATTTTTTCAATGGCAATTTTTTTAGATGTGGTCCACACGGAGTTTGTCTGAGTCACAGACTATGATAGTGACATCTCCCTTTTCCGAGAAAACACCAACCTGAACCAACAAGCAATTTTGTCATTTAGCTGTCAGGACTGTTTGACAGGAAAGCCTCTCTTTTCTCTCAACTCGATATCCTGACTGCTCGACAACAGCTCCCCTCCTCCCGTCACTCTTTACGCTGAAAACTGTGACTGAAACTGATGTTCACTTTTCAGGATTTGTGCTGACTTTTCTCCACTTGCTGTCCCTTCCCTCACCCTCGCCGATTGTCAGCATGCTAAATTTATCCAGAATGAGACAGGACGTTTAGAATCTTCTTGTCAACGATTAGAGCAGCAGGGTTAAACTAACAAATAGTTTTTACGAGGCTTTGTTTTTAGGTATTTGAGTGCCGGAACAATTTTTTTAAATTTTAATATGAGAGACCAAGAACATGACAGGAAAAAAATCAACATGTGCGTTCTTCTTGCTCTCGTCGATATCTTCACCTGACAATCGCGAGTCTCCTCCCCAAACCAGCTCTCTGTTGTAGTACCAAGACCGAACTATAAGAGGCAGCACTGTGCCATAGACTGCCAGAAAATATAAAGACGACATAGAAGAAGCTCGGCTAGCTGTTTGCTTATTTGGAAAGTATGGGCTGTGTCCAAATTCACAGTCTGGGTCCTCCCAAGGTTGCATTTTCTGCCGCATTTTCGGTAGTGTCCAAATTCACAGTCTGGGTCCTCCCAAGGTTGCATTTTCTGCCGCATTTTCGGTAGTGTCCAAATTCACAGTCTGGGTCCTCCCAAGGTTGCATTTTCTGCCGCATTTTCGGTAGTGTCCAAATTCACAGTCTGGGTCCTCCCAAGGTTGCATTTTCTGCCGCATTTTCGGTAGTGTCCAAATTCACAGTCTGGGTCCTCCCAAGGTTGCATTTTCTGCCGCATTTTCGGTAGTGTCCAAATTCACAGTCTGGGTCCTCCCAAGGTTGCATTTTCTGCCGCATTTTCGGTAGTGTCCAAATTCACAGTCTGGGTCCTCCCAAGGTTGCATTTTCTGCCGCATTTTCGGTAGTGTCCAAATTCACAGTCTGGGTCCTCCCAAGGTTGCATTTTCTGCCGCATTTTCGGTAGTGTCCAAATTCACAGTCTGGGTCCTCCCAAGGTTGCATTTTCTGCCGCATTTTCGGTAGTGTCCAAATTCACAGTCTGGGTCCTCCCAAGGTTGCATTTTCTGCCGCATTTTCGGTAGTGTCCAAATTCACATTAAGCTTGTTCTAATTCGCCGCGATTTATGTGATCCACGCAGGCTACATGAGGAGGAGCCTTTGAAAGCGTCGAAGGACACAGCCTGCAAATTGTCTTTCTAGAATTTGGAAACCTTGTTCGGTCGCGCCGCAAGTATTGTCATGCACTCCAAAAACTGCAGCTTTTGAAGGATGAAGCCCATGACTTTGGACAAAGACTATGTCAGTTCTACTTTGCAGTTAGAAGTCCGTGCTTCGGCCCCGCGAGGTGTTGTCTACACACATAAGGAAATGTTGAAGAGGTTTTTGTTGTTGTTGGTCCTGATTCTTCTGTGGAGGTTAAGGAATAAAAACTCCCCATACCACAGAATAATTACGCAGGATAATCTTTTCGAAACTTAATGATTGATGATTGATTTTTGGTAGGTTTTCTGAGCAGATTAAGGAGGGAAAATTCCTCTTAACACCCCCACACCACGGTACAATCCCGATAATCTTTCAGAGCCATCTGATAATCGCGTCTTTCTTGACTTGGGTCAGAGTGGAGACAAAATTCTCAAATTGGGCCTGATTATCAGTGTGTTTGTCCCTCGCTTGAGGCCCCAATTCACCTAGTTTAGGAGGTTAACATTCCCAGCATGAGCAGAGAAAATCAGATGAGTCAGGGTGGAGGAGCGATTTACAAAGTCAATGAGGCTTACTCGATAAGTGTGTGTGTGTGTGTGTGTGTGTGTGTGTGTGTGTGTGTGTGTGTGTGTGTGTGTGTGTGTGTGTGTGTGTGTGTGTGTGTGTGTGTGTGTGTG
>NW_017806236.1:2821982-2868867 GCF_001891065.2 Hippocampus comes
GTGTGTGTGTGTGTGTGTGTGTGTGTGTGTGTGTGTGTGTGTGTGTGTGTATGTGTGTGTGTGTGTGTGTGTGTGTGTGTGCGTGTGTGTGTGTGTGTGTTTACGCGTGTTTGTCGGCAGCTCTTATCTATCAACAGCAAGACAGTGTAGGTTAATTCCCCGGGTTCAGAGACTGGCTGTGTGCATGCGTGCCACGTGTGCCCTTCAGACAAGGACAGCATAGATGGTGGCACGTCCAGCAGAGGATCCGTCATAAATGTGGCCCTCCGCTAGAACGAGCGTGTACAAACGACCGCTGAGTGTCTCGCAGTGACTCTTGTCTCAAACAGGCTACATGTGTGTGTTGTCATTTTGTTTGCAGAAAGAACCCCAACAATAGCAGAAATAACAGGGCAACGTTTAGACTGTGTGTGTGATATTTAAATGGCCTGTTCTTCAACAACTTTTGCTTCCCTTCTGTCCTGGCTGTTTTTTTTTACTTGTGCATTCTTACATCCTTCCTTCTGTGGCTTAAAACTACTTTTCTGCTTGACTTTATCTTCAATCTTAGACATGATACTATTCTTTTCCGGACCACCTTTGTTGTCTTCCTTTATTTCCAGCTTTCTTCCTTCTCACTTTCCTGCATTCCTTCCTTCATTTCTTCCCACCTTCCTTCAGACAACATTTTGTATTTTTCTATTCTTTGCTTAAAACGATGCGTATGCCTTCCTTCCTTGCTTTCTGATATCTCTCCTGCCTTCTTCTTTTGCTATATGGTGGCATTCTTTTCATCTTTTCTTCCCGCCTTCCCTCAGACCCGCTTTTTATTTATGCGTCCTTTGATCCTTCTTTCCATGATTTGAACCTCATTTTTTGCATTGCTTGCTTCCTTACCTCCTTCCTCCTTTTTTCTTATTTTCTTCTTTCCCTCTTCACTTCAGTAAATGTTATTTTAACACCACGTTGTCTGGATGCATGTAGAAACTTTGCCGGTGTTAAAATATACACCATGGTGTTAAATTAACAACAGCAGATTTGCAGTGTACCTCCTTTCTGTCTTCCTTCTTTCATGTCCCTCCTCAAAAGTGCATACATACTTTTGTCCCACCCTGCATGCTGTATACCATCATGTGAGCATGAGATCTTTATTTTCTAAAATCCATCCATCCTCACACATCAAATAGATGCTAAAGAGGTGGATAAGTGGATCGTGTATTCTCTGAGGGAGCAAAACAGGAAATAAAAGTGACAGCCGACGCAAGAGAAAATATTCTAAATGTTACGCTACGATCACCAGGAGGTGATGGATGACGTATCAGACATGAGCGAGAAATGGAGAATTTGGTAGCGTAGTCAGCTCATATTTTGTCACACATACATACGCACACACACATGCACACAACATGATAAATGTGTCAAGTATGTTCACTGCCTCTATGTCTTCCTTTCTGTCAAACGTTAAACTCTACTGGTTCATTGTGATAGGTCAATCGTTCTCAAACTTTTTACACTAAGAATCACCGAAAAAAAAGGCTTAATGACCAATACCAACCTTAAAATCCCACTACAGCGTAGTAGAAAACAGGGCAGATGAAATATCAAATACAGTGAGAACGAATTGTGAACTCTAATATATGCATTTTATATTGTTGTAAGCCACTGTAACATTATGTACAGTTTGAATATTAGCATTGCTCTTAAATATAGAAAAAATAAGTACTTCATTAATCATCTGGATCAGGGGTGTCAAATTCACTTTTGTCGCGGATAACTTTGGAGTCACTAGTTTTGAAATCAGTCAATCACCTATAATAGTTTTGAGTGAGTGTTAACGGGGTAACAAAATTGTTGCAAAATCTCAGTTATTTATTACATGTGACAATTTGACATTTAGGTATAGATTTTAGCAAGGATCATGGAAGTTGACACACATGATTTGCTTTTTTTGGGCCACATAAAATGACATGGCGGTCCAGATCTAGCCCCCAGGCCTTGAGTTTGACACCAATGATCTAAATAAAATATATTGTGCATAAGTTAAATTCAAATTTGACTTCAACGTTTGCAAAGAAACCGATATAGAAAATGCAACGTTAATGTACTTAAAAGTTAAATAAAACAAACCGTACTTAACAAATGTATTGTACTTTTATTTCGGTGACACTTGACTGTATCGAAATGTTTTTTTGACTGGGCAGGCCATGCAACAAGTCACATTTTAAAATATCATACAAGTATAAAAAGAAGTTTTCAAACACTTTTCCTTGATGGGAATCATGGAGAATCAAAGTTAAAATGTCAGCAACATAAAATCTTTGTTCACCATACAGTTGATGGTTTTAGGATGACGGTTAACATTTCAACGTGTCATGCAAAGTGTAAAAAGATGGACAGACTCCAAATATGTACTGGTGGTGCTGGAGTCTTGTCACATGATTTTCTTTGGGGCTCCTCCTTCACTTGGACTGAGCATCACATGCAAGCCGAAGAAAAAGCTAATCACACACTCGAGGTTCACCCTTTGATGCTTGCTGAGCTGCAATCCGGGGGAATGTTGTGACTTAACAAGCTTTTACCACTGTGTCCGTTCATGGAGATGAAAATCCTCATGTCGTTGTGTTGGTGTTGTTTTGTTTTGCAGAAACTCGAGAGGACCGCACCAAAAGACTGTTTAGACATTACACTGTGGGCTCCTATGACAACTTCACCTCATACAGGTAGGTCCCTGCTAACTTGTGGTGGTCATGCCCAAAACTCCCACAAGAGAGAAGTCAGTCTCCCTGGAGTGTTTCGCTGGACAGCAAATTCTCTTGTGGAATTGACTGCCACCTAAAGGCAACAAGCAGTCACTGAAAGATTTGGGGCCTTTTTTTTTTTTTTTTATAAGCGTACCACCACAGTGGATCTGAACTAAAACAGTTAGCATTCTATTGAAGTGTAGCGTTGATTTTCTTTAATTTATTAACCACCTTGTTATGTTGCAGCTTAACTTTAAAGTAAAAAAAAAAAATCAAACAAAAATATCCAGATTTTTTTAAATGATTAAAAAAACTATCAAATTAGCAATTAAGTTATTGTAATTTTGATAATCTACAGTAATTTGATAAAATACATAACTTTAGAAAAAATAGGATATTAGTGCAAACTGATCTGTGATTTTTATTTTGGAATTGATAGGTTTGTTTGAGTATAAATGAACACTTTTGGTTTATTCGATTTTCTGCTGACAACACTACTCCCAAATTCCAAACATAATTGTTGTCAATTTTACAGAACAAGGACAAAGGTCAAACGATTTAAATATTTTTTCCCCCTCTTGTTCCCAGAGCTGTATATGTGCAGTATAGTAGGATTTGTTTTTCTTTGTGCAAAACCTCCCCGTACATCAGCTTTTCATAGTCATTGGGGTGTGAAGCTCGGTGGGCCCTGGACTGGTCGCCAAGGCATATTTAGACAAGAAAAATAACACATCACTAGAAGTGAATCAGACCACCTGTCATAAAAAACATGAAGAGACCATTCATGAAATGCTTCAATGTCTTTCTTCTCAGGGAGCTCTTGGTGTGTGACCATTTTAAGCATAATTTCTCTTTGTTTGTTTTTAATGAAAAACACTTTCATTCCTTAAATTTTTTTTTTAAATGGAAAAAAAAAACGTTTGCAACTAGTAAAAAAAGAACAATAATTACAATTTATGTAATAGTAATATGTTTTGTTTTTTTGTTTTTTTTATAGAGTGTCTTTATTAGAGCCCTTGGTGAATTGAAGCCTTTCCTAGCTGACTGCACATGAAAGGCTGGATAAACTTTGGACTGGTTTCCAGTCAGGGCACATTTCAAGTTTGAATGTCCAATTCACCAAACATATGTTTTTGGAATGTGCGAGAAAGCCTAATGAGGACAAGATATTGTGGCAAGAGGTTTCACCAGAATATGGCATAAAGTATACCGCTGAGAAATGACAGCCATTTTGTGTGACGCGCCTGAAATTAAAACTGAAAATTCTATTCAGGTCTATTGCAGTGGTGTACAAAGGCAGAATCATTAAAATTCATTCATGGCTTGTCAGCATAACTCTCTGAATTTGTCCCAGTTGTCATTTCTAAGCTGACAATAATACAAAAACACATTTTCGTATTCATTCCCTTTTAGTTTGGAGGCAAATACAGCAGGTGGCAATTTCAGTTGCAGAGTGGCAGTTTTAATGTGACTTTCCCACACGACGGCCTTTTCGAGTTTCTAAATGTCATTTGTGTCGCCAGAGTTCCAGGTTTTACGGAGTTTCCCATCAGCATGCACCGTACACTTGACAGTCGACAACCATGCACATTCAATATGTCAACGTGGCCATCACCTAGAGGCGGAAAGCCTGATACTACGTGATCTGAACTACATGTTCAGGACCAAAGAAATCACATCCTAAAGTGCTTATATACACTGTATATATACAAATATATGCTCAGCCCTTTATATGCCCAATATATGCCCAAACATGCTACTTTCAACTTCCCCTGGATCAAAATGAATTTTTTTTCTTTTTTTTTTTCTCTGAGCGTGCGGACACCACTCTATTGAAAAAGGGGCCCATAGGGTTGCAAATAATTGTGGCCTACATGACATGACATGACGTCAAAGCATAAATCATTTTTCGGAAAATATAAAAACTAATGCTAGCTAACAAACTTTATTAAAGCTAACTGAATTTTAAAAACAAAAAAGTCAGAATGAAATAAAAGCTAAATATCATGACACATGGAAAAGTATGATTACCCCGATGAACAGCAGCATTTTAAGCCAACTGGAGACATTTGACAAGAACGAGCTGACTCCAAAGTTGTGCATCCGCATTAACTCAGTTGAACAGGAGTATGTCGACTTTTCCTTTCCATTGTTGATGGGAAATCGATTGTCTTTCTATACTCTGCATTGTTAAAAAAAATCTTCTCACGCATGATTGATGAACAACAGAATATGGGGATCATTAAGCGTTTGAAACCCAAAAGTCAGTCCAAGATGTCACTAGCCAGTGGAGGGCGGCCAGAATCAGTATTATGTGCTCCCTCTAACGTGTTCCAGTTAAGAGGCATACAGCAGCAATCGGAGCCAACTGGAGATGTTTGATGGAGGACTAGTTGACTCCTAACCTACCGGAGACATACGTTGGAAGTCTCCACACTTCAAATTTCAAACAAAAGAAGCCATTTGGATTCAATGTGAAACATCTTCGGCAGTCAAGAATCCATAGTCGCCTCAATTCAACCATTGCGGATTGTCTATTTTGCTGGCCAGACAACATTTGATCAGTTCCCCATCAAGACCAACCTTTTATAAATTCCTGCCTCATTCCCATCAAATATATTAACTACAATCAAATCCCTGGAATTTTGAATGCCTGTGGCCTCCCTCTTGCAGAAAGGTTTGTTTCCGATCAGCCGTTTGCACCAGCACCAGCTCTGTGTTCTCTTGGTAAGTCTTGAAAGCGAAGTGATGTGACGCTAAGGTAACGGGAGAGCGAGCACAGTGGTTAATGGCTCATTTTACAAGCTTTTACTAAAACGTTTGCTTTGATGTTTGGAGTGGCCGCAACCTTACCTAGCCAGGTGTGTTGAGTTTGCATTGCAAGTGTATCTGACGCTGAGTGTTTGATGGATTTTATGTTCTGATGACTTTTTACTTCTTCTTCCTCCATTAAAAAAATATACTAGAAATTGTCCTTATTCCCTCAAAAATAAGGTCCGGGACGTTTTAATAGCATCTGGCTCAACTGTTTTCTGGGTTTGATCATGTGACATTCACAATGTGAGCCTGTGGCCACTTTGACATCAATTTCATTCAACACAAGGGGGCGGCACTGCATAAAATGTCAACCTTCTCGGATGGCTGAAAAGAGGTGGATTCATCAGAATGTCGTGTTTGGACTAGAGGGAGTACACTGAGCATATTATTGCAAATAATATTTTGGACTTTTGAATTTTTGATGCTTTAAGTGCGCGTTCCTCCATTAAATGTCAACAAGTGGAATTTCCTCTGTCATTAGCATCACTTCTGAGGCTCTCGTGTCTGTCACTTCAATGGCGGACGATTGATTCACCCTTAAAATGCTACTGAGCCGCACTTCAGTCAGAACTGCTATTTGCCAGTGTGTGTATGTGTGTGTGTGTGTGTGTGTGTGTGTGTACGCGCGCGCGCGTACGTGCGTGTGTGGTTCCAGAGTCAAACTTTCTTTCTTTCTCATCTGTTCGCTTCCAAGTGATTACATCATAGAGGAGAAGAATGCGGTCTTACAGAAGAAAGAAAATGAGGGCTTTGGTTTTGTCCTGCGTGGAGCAAAAGGTGAGCATTATTATTCCTGTTGTAGATTTTAGAGTTATTTGCTGGACAGGGAATGGGGCTACGCTGTGCCCAAGTCTTTAACACATCTGCCTCACAGTTTGGAGGCTGGGCTTCAAATGCAGGCTCCGCCTTCCTGTGTGGTCCATATTTTGGTTGGGTGGTTTGGGAGAAAAGAAAGAAGCATGGAATGAACATGCAAAATCCACACAGAAGAGTCTTGAACCCAGAACGTTTCAACTGTTAGACAGATGTAATTAATCTCCACAAGGGCACTGTACTGCGAACGCATCATATGAGTCAGTAGCAGCTTTGGTCAACACGTTTTTGCCAACTCGCTGTCCCATCTGCTGCTCCCACATGGCGCTCGCATTTAGTCGACACCTCTCCTCTCACTCTCTCTCATCTTTTCTTTCCTCCTCCCTCTCTCACTCGCTCCTTCTCTTCATCTTCCTTGGCAACCTCTACGTACATGATCCTCTCCACCTATTCCATCAGTGTGTTTTACTCTTTTCACGCATGTGCCCTGTTCTCCTAACTGCCCCATTCCCATCCCCATCTTGCTTGGGGGGGGGGTGCTTCAGAGGAGGGTTACCATGGCAACCACCGCTGAGGTACCTTGGTGGGAGTCTACTTTTACTTCTCTATCACTCACGACCAGTAGAGCTGTCTTTTATTGTCCAATGAAACACACACACACCCACACACACACACACACACACACACACACACACACACACACACACACACACACAAGACCACAAATGCAGTCCACTTAGTGTGGGCTCAGAAAAAAGTCACGTCAGTGACTGTTGGATATGCGCCATGGGATTTAATGGTGTGTGTGTGTGTGTGTGTGTGTGTGTGTGTGTGTGTGTGTGTGTGTGTGTGTGTGTGTGTGTGTGTGTGTGTGTGTGTTTTCAAACATGACATTGTATGCAGTTTTACTCCTCACCAAATAATCCAGAACACAAGAAAGAAACAGGGCAGCATGGTAGTCTAGTGGGTTTGAATCTCGGTGCCGGCCCTCATGTGCATAGTTTACATATTCTCCCCATGTGCAGATGGAAACTGCAGCTTCCTCTCACAATCCAAAACCAAACATGTTAGGTTCATTGAAGACTTGAAACTGTGACCCGACAATACAAAAAGAGTCTCAAGTTGTGCAGGTACAGTAGATTTCGAGATGCAGGGCAATAATGGTTCAGTCGATCAAAGTTCCTCCTCTTTCGTCTGCTGGACAGGTGAGTCTATCAGATCTCAAGGCTAATTTTACTTGCAAGGCTGTTCCCAAAATGCATTCGGAGCTTACAGTAAGTATTGGGCAGCAAACTTGTGTTTTTCCAAAGTGATGAAGCTTTTGCATCTCATTGTACTAACTTAAATTGCATATCGCGGCAGACATCTCAAAATACATAGTCTTCTGGGGGCTAAGCATATATTAATACATTTTGGTAGAGAGGAATATAGGCCTACTGTCATATAGATTATGTTATCGGGCATCCTTCTAATTCCCTTGAGCAACCAAGATTGAACTTTTGAACTCTTTATAATTTCTATTATCTAGTCCAGTTGAAGTCCAGGGGAGGAAGCCCCATCATAGTAAAGAGGATACTAATGTGATGTGTGTAGTTCTTCATAGCCTCTTCATTTTGCTCTCAAAGTGCACGGAATTGATGGATTTTTAACAGAATGTAGAAAAAAATTCTCCCGGGGGGGCATGCCCCCGGACCCCCCTAAAGGGGCTGTGTTCCCCTTGGGGCTAAGCCCCCCTTGTTCTTCAAACCTAGTGACGCCCCTGGCATTGATATCAGTTGAAATCTGAGCTCAATCTCTTTTTGATTATGCCCAAATCTCACCTTGATCACTAAATCCTCTCATCTGTTTGCTTAGCCGAGACGCCCATCGAAGAGTTCACTCCGACCCCGGCTTTCCCCGCTTTGCAGTATCTGGAATCTGTAGACGTGGAGGGTGTGGCCTGGAGGGCCGGACTGAGGACAGGAGACTTTCTTATTGAGGTAATCGCGAGCACATACAGAAATATTCATCTCTATATCTTGACTTTACAGTTGCATTTGTTCCATGGCCATACTCGCCCCTGAAAAGTAGAATCTCATCGGCAATGCCATTTTTCTGTCAAAAATGTTCGCTTCAACACCAGTTGTTTAAGGGTTTATAACTACCACGATATTGATGCGAGCTTTGTGAAGCCTTCTACAGTGTTTGATGTTATGTGTTAGCGTTAAGCTAGCGAACTTTCAGTTTTAGACAAAGTAATGTGCTTTGGTTAAATACAAACTGCCGATATGTGTAATTCCTTTTGTTCTATGTTTAATTTTAGACTAAACTTGAAATTGGAGTGTCAGTTAGCAGCTTAAAGCAAGCACACTTGTCCTCTAATTTGAATAACTCTTGGCTGTAGACATGATCTGCTTCCTCTCAGCTCTTATTTACTTTCTTAGAACCTTTGGAAAAAGCTCGCTGGTAAGGCAGATTTTTGATCGCAACACAGAGTAAAAAAAACAACGTGTTGTAACTTGAAAACCTGATCAGTTAAGTTGAGTTCATACTGTATCAAAATGGCAGCAACGATGACATGTGTGGCACCCATCAGGTGAACGGTGTGAACGTGGTGAAGGTCGGCCACAAGCAAGTCGTATCGTTGATCCGACAAGGAGGCAACCGTCTGCTGATGAAGGTGGTGTCGGTTACGCGCAAGCCAGAGTCGGAGGAAGTTGTCCGCAAGAAAGGTAAACACCACTAAATATTGGAGAGGAAACACAAAAGCACTTCACACTGAAATTTGACGGGAGAGGATTGTGAAACGCTCCCTGTGAGGTTGCGCCATCAGTTACTTGTTTGTCCATAGGTGCCTTGTGATTGACTGGTGACTAGTCAAAGCAGTTAACCCTGCCTCTCACCCAAAGTCAGGTGTCAAAAAGACATTCCAACTAGAGCTGTGAGCAACTCTTGAAAATGGATGATTGGGGAGATGCTAATCTGAATGCCAATGACTGTTGAGCAAAGCAATAATTCCTTCATTACCGACTACTACGATGTTCCCGGAAGCTCCTCAGATACGTTTTGAGACTTTCCTGTACACTCCTCTTGTACAGTAATGAAATGCACACAGAAACACACAAAGTCTTCTTGCACCTCTGCATCTTTGGTTCTCTTCGCCACTGTTGTCATGGCAACTACACCGCATGTTTGGAATTAAGCATTCCATTATAGCAACAGGCTCTCTCTACCTCTCGGGCTGGTCTCTCTCTCTCTCTCTCTCTCTCTCTCTCTCTCTCTCTTTATTTATTTTTATTTTTCGAACCCTCCTCCATCTCCACTTCACCACGATCTACACACATGCAGAATCGGCGAAGACCAGGACTGTTGATTGGACTTCTGCACCATATGAAGGATAGTTGGATTTTATGATTTTTATTTATTTTTTATTCACTGAAGGATGGCACTTTTTGTATGAATGCTGCAGTTTTTTTTTTTTTTTTCTCTCGGGTCTCCCGTTAGTAAACTTCCTGCATTTAGGAACTATCTTGCACACCTGAGGTGCTTGTTGAATATACATTTTAAAGTCAGCGAGATTGCAACCTTGCATGTTTGGAGATGGATTACAAAACTCCCAAAAGTGTGGAGGTGTGATGTCTGGTAGTGTCGTTCTCCTTAGCTGTTAAACCATTGTCCTTTCTCCATCTGTTAACGCAGATGTCGTTTTGTTCTCCAAGGGCCTGATTTACTCAAGGGCTGCACATGCAAAAACAGGAGCAAATTTGATTGCCCACACCAATAGATGTGAAAGCTGATCATCTAACCAGGCGCACCCAGCATTTTATCTGACAAACAGACAGAATTGCTGCACAGTTGAATTTTACGTGCTATGTGAGAAGTTGATGCAAATACAGTCTACGAATTTAGCATGTCCAATATAACTGATCGAATTTGAGACAAGTTGCGGTGGCTTTTTGTGTGTTTTTAAATACGAAAGGCAAATGTGTGAAAGACAAATGCAAACTGGCACCGTAAACATGGCTACGTTACCGCAACAAGGAGAAGGCATGGGCAAAATGAGAGGCACCAGGCACAATAGATCCTTTCCGCTCGTGCGCTGTTTTTGAAAGGCCACAAATAAAAATTGTTCTGACATATTGTCTATTCAGCAATGCAATTTTGAAGTGTCTGGGTGATCAGCCATATCACCTATGACAACTTTCAACTTTGCCTTTCCGTGCATCCGGCTCATTTCAGCACAGGGCAGCAATTGGTGGCCTCCCACAGCAGTTTTTTGGGGTGTGCTGGTCCAAGTTTTAAATCAAAGAAAGTATGGCTTTTGTGTCATTGCTGTCCTCCACAACATTTTTGGATCGACAGATTTCATTTCTGCCACTCAGTTTTAATTTAGTTTGCCTTTACCACTAACTCTTCCAATTTCATCACTTGGCACATTGTTTTGCACCTGTGGTACTCTCACAAATTTTTCATGGTGAAAACCAGCGGAAGGTACTCAAAGAGCGAAAGACAGTCGTAAATCAGGCCCCAAGTGAGGGAGAACCAGCTTGTGTGTCCGAGCTGCCGTGTCGATACGTTTCACTTCACATCCATGGACTAAATTTTCCCTCGATGTGATGTTACGTTCGGGAGTGACCGAGAAAGAACACCTCCCGACTAATCAAGCCCTGGCATGACGTCGGGCTTCCAGCATAGGACCTCGTCCAAATTGGATACGATGAAAACAAAGGCGACTTCGACATGGGCCGGCCATCTACGGGAGGCACGGAGGGCACTGAGCCGCAAAGCCAAAGACTTTCCATCACGGTCTTCAACGCCATACCTTTTCTCCACAGCGCCGCCGCCTCCCAAAAGAGCCCCCAGCACCACGCTCACGCTGCGCTCCAAGTCCATGACGGCCGAGCTGGAAGAATTGGGTGAGTTCTGGCATTTTTGGATGTATGCTCTCTATGGCAAGCCATTTGAGCATTTGTTCAATATGCTTCATACTCACCTTGAGGTCCATGTACTATGATGCTATTTGTCCATACAGTAATGCAGTGTAGGTATGGAAAACACACCACTAGTCTTTTCACTAGAGTGTCCTAGTTTTTCTCTTATTGCGCTGAATTGTCTTATGAGTGAAGTCAAAGAGTGAACTAGTTGACGGACGTTAGGGTAGATATCACATGTATAAATGCTCAAACGGTGTCCCGGACTCCTCCTGTTTTCTGCTTTCTTTTTTTTTCCACTAACTTTGACAATAGTTACTTCTCTTGGCTTGTTCTTGTGCTTTTTCTCTCCTCTGCTGACGCTTTCATTGTCAACAAAGCTTCTGCTCGGAGGAGAAGAGGAGGTGAGTCTGAGGCAAGAGACTCAGATGTTTTCTCACTGCTCTCTCCATTTTGTGGGGCAAGGAAACATGGCCGCTGTTGTGCGAAAAACATATACCGTAATTTCCGGACTATGAGCCGCGACTTTTGTCACATGCTTTCAACTCTGCGGCTTATTTCATGAAGCAGCTTTTATAAAGACTTTTCTAACGGCCGCCTGTGTACCGTCTTTCTTTGTAAATATCTCATGTTACAATATGGGCACCTGCGGCTTATACACAGGTGCGGCTTATGTGTGTGCAAAATATTTTTTTCCTTTAAAAATGTAGTGGTGCGGCTTATAATCAGGTGCGGTCTATAGTCCAGAAATTACGGTATGTCCATTTTTTACACTAATGGTGTGTTCAAGTTTAGGACATTCCATTAAAGTAGAATTTTTTTTAAAAAAAATGACAAAAATGGACATACATGTTTTTCTCAGGACATTGGCGATATATACCTCATAATAATATTTTACTATAGTTGATTACAACTGAACTGTACTTAACAAATGTACTGTGCAGGATTTAAAACCACTGTAACACAGTTCGAATATTTCATTCAGTCATTCTTTCATATACCACTAGAGGGAGCTGGTGTACCACACTTGGCAAATCACATTACAAAATTCAATGCCAGTCGTCACATCATCATTTGTATTCTCTATTGTATTTAGCAGTTTAAAAACAAATGATGTGGCGGTCGTCTCCTCGTGTGTCTCATTGCTTTCTTACCTTACTTAGTTCTGGCTCATTTGCCTTCTTAACAGAGAGACTCGATGAAATGTTGGCATCCCAGGAGTCCATGTTGCGTTCTCATCCCCCGGAGGCAGATTACCGAGCAGCCACCGTCAAACAGCGGCCCACCAGCAGGAGAATAACACCAGCAGAGATCAGTGTGAGTGCACCGATTCAAAATCAGCACCTCGTTATAAACACATCACGTATCACATTTCAATGTTTTGTTGGGGTCTGGCTGCAGTCACTGTTTGAACGACAAGGGATGACACTACATGGAGGTTTTCATCCAGCCATGGAGAGCGGTCATATGGCACTACCTAAGGGGATGTCCAGGACCAAGTCATTTGGTAAAACAATCACCTATCCTGTTACTGCTGCGATCCATTACGACAGTCAATTCCCAAAAGTGTTCCGTGACAAATCATGAGGTGTAGCGCAGGATAGTATCATATTTCACTTAACTGGTCTGAAAATGATCAATCTTTATCCATTGTCGGTGACATACAGTAACAGACAAAATGATGAAATTCTCTTCCAGTAGATAGCAGGTGTATTTTACCCCATCTATGCCATTTCGACATGTTAACATTAAGCTAGCAGACTTTAGCTAAACAAAATGATATGGTTGGACTAAAAATGTTGGTAATTAATTTTGCAATGTTTAATTCTCTTTTTTTACATGTTCTGTTCCGTTTGTGTTAAAGTTTGGATGGTTTCTAATAACGTCAACATTGATGCTGATTTTCCGTTAGGCCATCAATTTCTTTTCTTATGGTTATTAAACCAGCGGACTTTCATTCGACAACATTTTCTGGTTTGGTTGGACACTTTGGTGTTTAAATATAATTTGTACAAATCTAAATGCAGTATTGTATATTGTATTGTACACTCTTTTGTTTAATTTCTTGTGTTAAGCTGGAGCTCACAGCTGAATTGTGCGGCAGATTGCTAAATACGGGGCCAGTGATACATTTTTTAAGGTTTAATCCTCCAAGTATCACAAAAAAAGATTTGGCTGTGTGAGTCACTCACTTAATTCATGTTTAATGAAGTGTTGAATAAGTCAAACAAAGATGGAAAAAGCCTTTAAAAAAAAAAGTGTTAAAAGGATAAACTGTTGACTGTGCAAGGTGACAGTTTCACACATAGCAGGATTAAAGCGTGAAGTAGCCATGGACCTGCTGGGCTGTTTTAACAAAAGGTCTGTTTTCCTGATCTTACTGTAATCCTCGTCCTTAAATGTGGCGTGCCCTGCAGGTGCCACTGAGGAGGATCATCTCTCTGCCCTGGAAGGTGAGCACCGCTTTCCCCGCAGTTCCTCCATGACAGACAGCCTCCGAGACCACCCGCAGCCTCATCCGATCCCACCTCCTCCGCAAACAGCACCTCCTCCACCTCCCTATTACCTGGACACGGGACCTCCCCCGGCTTTCTGCCCACCACCGCCCCCGTCGCGGACTCAGAGTCAGGGCCACGAACCAGGGGGACGCTCCAGCTTTAAGCCCTCCTCCCTGGACCTGCCCTACGAGGCAACTCATCGGCAGGCCGCCCAGATAGAGAGGCAGAAGAAAGCCCGCTCCATGATTATCCTGCAGGACTCGTCCCATTTACCCGTGGAACCCACAGAAATTCCCCGGCCTTCTGCTGCCACTCCTCCGGAGCGAATAAAACGGAAGGGGCGGATTATTGACAACCCCTATGCCAATGTGGGTCAATTCAGCATTGGACTGTACACACCTACCAAGCCTCAGAGGAAGAAGAGCCCCCTGGTGAAGCAATTACAGGTAAGTGGTATTTGTTAGTTGAATTGGTGTCAAAGAGCCTCTCACTCGTTTTCATATTGCACGCTTGAAATCCAGGACCCGGAGAAAATTTCTACAGGGGGTCGTCGGTAGTCACTCAGGGATGATGTGAATGTGGCTGGTTGTCTGTCTCTGTGCAGTGGTACCTTGACAGCCTTTTTTTGTGTGTGTATGTTTCTCGTGCAAAAATGTACTGCAATTATGACTTAACTACTTTGTTACTTGTAGTAAACTGCATGTTGCAGGTGAGGTTGGAGGAAAGCAACTCTATTGTACTGTAAACCAACAACTGTCTGTGAAAAAAGTCATCCTTGTTGTTCCAGGTGGAGGATGCACAAGAAAAAGCTAATTTGGCCTTAGCAGCTGCCCACTCACGAGAGAGCTCACCCTCAGGACGACCCCCGCACGGCCACTCGCGCACCAGCCGTGCAGACTACTACCAGCAGCAGCTGATGGCCGAGCGGGAGCGTTTGCGGGCCCAGGGCGAGGTCATGTTTCAGGGTAAGGGCCCCTTTGCCGCCGCCATTGCCGGAGCAGTGAAAGACCGTGAGCGTCGCCTGGAAGAGCGGCGGAGATCCACTGTCTTCCTTTCTGTCGGAACGATGGAGGGGGCATCCTCCGCTGGAACGGAGGTCCCCTCTCTGACTCAGTCTCACTCCGTCGATGAGCGGATACTCAACAGAGAGTTTGGCCAGCTGCCACCTCCTGCCTTGGCCTTGAGCCCCTCACCTAGCGGGACCACCTTTATCCATCCGCTGACCGGAAAGCCCCTGGACCCCAACTCCCCTTTGGCTCTCGCGCTGGCCGCAAGGGAGAGGGCGCTGACCTCCCAGAGCCAATCCCCAACTAGCAGCCCAGAGCCACGGACTAAACAGGAGCGAGTGGGCCAAGGCGTAATATTCATTGACAGTCAGACCAAAGAGTCTCCTCATGGAGAAGGACCACCCACATCTCCTGCTTTTACATCTCAAAGCTCCAAGGGGTCCACTCCAGCTTCAGTGTTAGTCCCTCAGCCCACCAAACCACCGTGGTCACCATCAAGTGTGTCGTTCCACCAGGAGATGGAGGCGAGGATTGAGGAGAGGAAGGAGGAAAAGACGCGAGAAGATAAGAAGAGCATGTTGATCAGTATTATGGACACGTCGCAGCAGAAAACGGCAGGACTGATCATGGTCCATGCGACCAGTAATGGCCAAGCTGACAGCAGGGGTCCGGAGCAAGAACAGGCAACTCTGTCGACATCCAAAGAGCCAAGCAAGTCTCTCAGTCCACGGATTAAGTCCCCCAGTCCCACAGTCTCTTTGCCTCAGCTTCAGAGTCAGCGTGCTGCCAGTCCAGCTCTAGAGAAAGGTCTGATACAGGGAAGCTCGGAGGAGGACACGGATCCATACACGGTGACGCTGCCTCCTGCCATGCTGTCCTCCAGTGACGAGGAAACACGTGAGGAGCTGCGTAAGATAGGTTTTGTACCACCACCTGATGAGTTCGCTAACGGGCTGCTAGCACAGGCTCAAGCAAAGGGTATTTTACTCTCCCCAACCAAACCTTCTGTCCCTTCACCCACCACCCCGCCAACATCCACTCCCCAAACTCCCTCAACGCCGATCACCCCAACTGTAACCCCCACCCAGCTTCAGCCTCCATCACAGCTCCCACCTCCAGCCGGCGCTCCTATCAGTGCAGCAGCTGTCTCAGGGAAACCCTCGGACCCCCTGGAGCCCCCACCAGTGGGCGAGTCCGGCTCTGCAGCCGATTCAGGCGTAGAGGAGGCCGACACGCGCAGCTCCAGCGAGCGGGAGAGAGACCACCACCTCGAGACCACCAGCACTGTCTCCACGGTTTCCAGCATGTCCACGCTGTCCTCAGAAAGCGGCGAACCAGCCGACACACACACCACACACACTTCCTATGCCGACGGGCAGACTTTTGTGCTCGACAAGCCGCCAGTGCCTCCGAAGCCCCGAATCAAGTCCCACTTAGGAGGCAGTAAAGGCCCCGTCACCTTCAGGGACCCTCTGCTGAAGCAGAGTTCTGACAGTGAGCTGCTATCCCAGCAACAAGCTGCGGCCCTGGCTGCGGCGCTGGCCGGAGGAGCCGGGCTGCCCCCCGGCGGATCGGCCTCCGTGACAGGACTCGCACCCACCAAGCCGCGCTACCTCTTCCAGCGGCGGTCTAAGCTATGGGGGGACCCGGTGGAGCCCCGCGGGCAAGGAGTGGGCCTCGGTATTGGAAGTCTGGGCAACCTCGGCGGGCTGGGACTAGGGCTGGGTGCTGATGAAGGAGCGAAACCCTCTGTGATGGGGGAGCTCAGTTCACGACTACAGCAGCTCAATAAAGACACGCGGTCATTGGGGGAGGAACCGCTGGGGGCATCACTCGACCCTGGGAGGAAGTCTCCTGTAGCAGGTGCCAGGTAAGAAGACAAATAAATTTTGGAAATCCATTATAAAAAGTTGCCTCATAGTTAAACACGTTTGCAATAAATAAAGCTCAGAGGGGTTCTCCCAACAATTACTGTTGATATATGTTTTAGTGTTGGGGGGAATCACGCTATGCCTGAGAGAACAACAAAGTGCTTTTTATTTCTGCAGATGTGAGGACACTGGAGAGAGTAAACCCTAAGGTTGTAGACACTAGGGTAAACGTTTTTGCTTTTTAAAAACACTTTCCTAACCAGCTTGTCAACTAATCCTGCTGAAGACTCTTCCCTTAAACACACTCATTTGTACACTGTTTGTTTCCTTTTGTTTAATGCTGTATTTCCTCACATAGTGGCCTCCATGCTAACCGATGCCAGTGAATTGTCAGTTGTGTCGTCCACAAACCTAAGCCGATTTACATTATGAACAATTGACATTAGGCTTCAAACAGGAAGTGGCCACTGAGTTTAGCATGTCAGAGAGTATCATCAGTGAGTTGCAAAAGAAATAAAGAGAGAATGGAAGAGGCACAGAAAGGAATATAAGTGCACGTCTGTGGACATTTCCCTGTATCAAGCACCTGTGATCAATATTGCCATTCAGCTTCTTGTTGAAGAACAGCAAAGCGTCCAGACAGCACTGAAACATTGACCAGTTGAACATTCAAAAGTCTTCCGAAGGACAAATTACATTGACTTGTGTACGTTATAGTACATTTTTGATTCATCCTCAAATTTTACCCGAAATCCCAAATTTTCATGGGAGTCATGTATTGAGGGATTGGTCTAACAAAAAGAAAGAACATTAATGTGTTGTTTACGGTTTGGGGTTTAAATATGAAGAATACAGAGCAGGCGAGGAATTGAACGACCACGGCTGCTATGTGAAGAAATAAGGTACACTAGTTACTTTGTTTGCATCACTTGATTACGTCTACTAACTAGGATTTGGATCCCTCATGCTTTTGACCAGTTATTTAGCTTTATTACTGAAATTGTGCGGAGAAGTACCGCAACAATGGCATTCTTGTTTCTGTAGTGACAGAAACGTGTTTAACAACACATGCAAATTAAGCATAGTGTTATCATTGATGCAAACAAGGGAACTGGCCCTTGGGTGTTAGTGTGTGTACACCTGAGGGCTTCTCACCACACACACACACACACACACACACAGACTGTGACCTACAGGATTCCCACCCCCCCCCCTCTTTCCCCCCCCCCCCCCCTCTTTCCCCCCCCCCCCCCCTCTTTCCCCCCCCCCCCCCCTCTTTCCCCCCCCCCCCCCCTCTTTCCCCCCCCC
This sequence comes from Hippocampus comes, assembly GCF_001891065.2. Lineage (NCBI taxonomy): Eukaryota > Metazoa > Chordata > Actinopteri > Syngnathiformes > Syngnathidae > Hippocampus > Hippocampus comes. The sequence continues at coordinate 2,839,927 of NW_017806236.1, forward strand.
CCCCCCTCTTTCCCCCCCCCCCCCCCTCTTTCCCCCCCCCCCCCCCTCTTTCCCCCCCCCCCCCCCTCTTTCCCCCCCCCCCCCCCTCTTTCCCCCCCCCCCCCCCTCTTTCCCCCCCCCCCCCCCTCTTTCCCCCCCCCCCCCCCTCTTTCCCCCCCCCCCCCCCTCTTTTTCCCGCGCTCCACCCAAAGTCGTGGTTCAAATAATACATCAAGTGATACATCTACAGCTCCTGAGATTGTCACTGCCAAACGCAAGATAAGAGCAGCAGCTGTCTCATCGCTGCCACCCTTCTGACACTATTATCAGTAATGACCTCCAAGGATGTATCTTCAGATGTATTTGAACATGTCTGAATTAATGGTGTGTCGTGTCTCTGCTGAAAAGCCGTCTCACAGTCTTTGCATCGACTACCAGATCGAATGTTGACCTTGTCAAAATGGCATACCATCGAGCTCCGATTTAAATAACGCAGGAGTTCCCACTGTGGTTTTAAGGTTTCATCACCAACATAGAATATCTGGGCAAAAATCTTTTCAAATGTCGTTGGAGTCATGTCAGAATTGTTCCGATGTTGTCACATCATCATGATCTCATTTAAAATCAAATATGAACTCAGTCATCCATTTTATGGTAATCTGGAAAAAAAAAGTCAAATGAAGCTCGGTTAATAAAGAGGTTTCACCATTGGTTCTAAATCATAAGTGTCGAGTTCCCCTCTTTATGTCTCTGTAAACACATAACTAGATCCAAAATCATTGGGTACTTGCAACTGATTAACACTTTTGGATGAAAGGAGAAATGTCTTTAACAACCCAGAAGAGTCCAGTTGGCTCGATTGAACTTTTTGGAAGAAATGAGTAATTCAAAAGGCAATTCATTTCTCGAAAGAATAATAAAGCTCCAAATGGCAGTGCAGTAAACCAAAACGGCTGACTCCCTGTCTAATTTCAGGCACGGATACTTGAGAATTTTTGGTCTTGTTTTGAGAGACCCGTCTACCCATTTTCATGTGCTATGGTAAAAGTGATGTTGGGGGCTAATTTTTATTTATTTTTATTTTTTTAATTTCCAAGGGAGGCTACTTTTGGGGCCGTCATGTTATAAAAGGCATCCAATCACAAAATAATCTCAACCTGATGTGCTTAAGAAAAAAAACAAGGTCAGATTTGAAATCAGCACAAAAAAATAATCTGGACAAGTTTGCTGTACTTGCATCTTTGATTAAAAAGTGTCGTCATAAAAATATTTGCCTCAGCGGAACTACGAAGTAAAGGTCATAGTGCATTTTAGTTTCATCTTGGAAATTTCACAAATGTTTGTGAATAGTGTAATGAGCAAATATGACGCTGTTGTGACTGGAAGCAGCAGTGGAGAGGACTGGCTTGTGACAAAGACCCATCATGCGCACCATTACTTCCTCTTCAGTCCTCACTCGCCATGTGTCTCTTCCCTTCTTCCACATATGCATCCACCTCCATGCTTTTGGGTCACGTTCAGTTCGTCTGTCCCTAACTGCCCACGCTCACGCACACGAAAAACACATCTAGGGTGAAGACAGACATACGAGTAGTCCTGATACAAATTGTCAAGTGTACAAGTACTACACAAGGACAAAAGCCTGGGGACAATCCCTCATTTTCTTTTATTCATTTCAGCTTGAATGGAACAAGAAAAACCACAAAAGCATCCATAAAAGTCAAGGGACGCGTGTCCTCCCCCCGTGTGTGTATATTTGTGTGTCTTTCTTTGTGCAGTTGTTTGAGATGGTGAACCGTGTGCTCATTTCTCTCTCATGTGGCCCGCAAGTCAGACCGACTGGTGCTCAAACCGACTCTGCTGTCATTGTCATGTTTCCTCAACATACTGCATACACCTGCGCACAATCATATGGTATGGAGTGTACGGTATTGTACTTTTAACATACTATGGATGTGCAAACGTTTGTGCTTAAGAGCAATGTTAGATTTTTTTTTTTCAATTGACAGAGGGGCCAAGTTATTGGGAAATGAGGTTTCTTTTTTTAATGTACAGTAAATTTTAATCGTAAAATAATTCAATCAGCGTGTACATTATACAACTATCAACCAATTACTTAAATGCATGTTCTACTGGTATTACTGATGTTTGTCATTGTAACATTAAGAATAATCAATTAACCAGTTATTTAATTGTGTACTTGTAAAAAATTACTGTAGTTTATTCAAAGTAGACTTGTGAAACCAAAAGATGAGACAGATGAGGAATTTATATGTATGTATATCGGTAATTTATGTAAAAAATATGTTTGAAATATAAAAATAAATCATTCCATGTATTTGATTATTTATAATTCATTGAGTTATAATAAAGCAACCAATGATTTTAAAGTGAACGGAAAATTGCTGCATTCACTGTATATGGACATGTTTAAATCAATTCATTTACATAACTAATTATTTTACAAATAGGTTTCATTGTAATGGAATGAATCAATAACCCGATTGCCTAATGAGATGCATGAAAGACAAGAATGAAAAATTAATGAATCCATTTAAAACGTAAGCTGATTTAAATAATAATAATGTATTCTCAAGTTTAAATTTTTATTATTAATCCTTTCATGCACCCTTTAACCTGAAAACATGGTAAGCTGCCCACTGTAGTAACCGCTGTCCCTGAAAGGGTGAATATCTGGTTCGATATATTTAACTCTAATTCACTGACATACGGTCTATGCAAACATTTTAACACAAAAACAACCACATCTAAATATATAAATGTAATAAATATCACAGGACTCTTCATAGCATAAAAGCTCGGTGGGCCTGATTAAAGAACACAGCCGTCGTACCCCACTGCAATCTCGAACAACAATCTTAAACGTGTTTCTTGGCTACAGCCACTGTGAACACACACACACACACACACACACACACACACACACACACACACACACACACACACACACACACACCTAGCATAGCATGTCAAAGACAGCAGACGAGGGGTCCCGAGGCCGTGGACATATCTGCTTAGCGGGCTGCGTCCCATGCGAGTGATGCTAACATTCTCTCCCATTGCTCTCTCTTTGCTCGCCTTGCATGTTCCGCCCCTGCTGCTCTGATCTGATTGGTCTAGAACTGACTGTGCACCCAGGAGGGCAGGACCACTGTGTAAGTGCGCATGGAGCTCATCTCATGTCCGTCGGCCCCCTGATCTTATTTTTTTGTTTGTTTTTGTATTGAGGGGGAGGGGGAGGGGTCTAAGTGAACACCTTGTAGCAGTGTTTCCCAACCTGATTGAGCCAGAGCACATATTTTATACGACAAAACTCAACGGGACGCCACCGTACAAAAATTTCATGAAAAGTATAAACACCTGTACATGAAAATGATGATGTTCATGTGTCTGAGTGTGAAATCTGGGCCAGTTTAGTTGATCACAAACTATAATTCTGTTGTATGAACGTCAACAGGTGGATACACATTGTACCTTCTGCCATCTGATGAAAGACGATCTCATTGCTCTGTCTGTCATTACACGTCATTGACATAAATAGGTGAATAAAGGCAGATTATTTGGCGTAAATAAGCGAAACCGGATAATGTCCTGTGTCACACCTGATGATTACGTTCATGGCACAGGAGCTGGGGATCACTGCTTTGTAGTACACATCTCACCCATACTGTTGCCGGCTAATGAAAAAGATGTATCCTCCAGTAAATTGCAGACAATTTTTATCTGCGCTTCAGGGACGAGATACGTGATTTTCATTGGTGACTGAAGCTATGCAAACAACATGCATGTAACAATCACAACATCAGCACAAACAGTATCTCGTCTCTGCTCCTCCCTGCCTTCAACAAGCCAGACAAAAGTGTTCACACGACAACGTACCTGCAAATCATTCAACTCCAATCCGCTGTCTTTCCATTTTTGACCTAACGTAATTTGCAGCATCCTGCAATACATCACAGCCGTGAATCAATGCTAATGTAACATGCAGGCCCGAAATGAAAACAAGTATGCTTCCTGATGATGTCGAGTGTATAGCTGGAGCAGGTGAACGGTAATTACCTGGAGTCACTTGACACATTTATTTACATGCATTCCAAATCTATACTGCAGTCCAGAAAAGTAAGAAATCTATGAGGTTTTCAAGCAGAAGAATTTCCATTTTTACGAGATGCGAATTTAGAGCAAATGGATGTACGGCGACTTCACCAGTGCGTATTGAACATATTAGCAAGATATTTACCTGGATTCATTTTTTTACAGAGGGCACCACATACAGACAGGACAGATAAATAGAGCATGTCTTATGTTATTATGGTGACGCTTCACGACAGAGTTTTGCTCCTACAGTACTGGAATGCAGTCTACATGTGGTAAAAGCACTTGGATTCTTTTTTTTTCCCTCAAACTCTTACCTCGTGTAAACCGAGTCAGAATTTTAAATCTGTCAGGTTAATCCTTTCATGCACCCAGTAACCTGCTAACATGACAAACTGTCCACTGTCGTAACCGCTGTCCCCGAAAGGGTTAAAGTTCAAAACTGAAGGTGATCACTTTGTAGGGTTGCTGTGATTTTCCGCCAGTCGCGCACCTCTGCCTTTGCATTAACCTCAACTTCTGGTGCCGAGATCAAGTTTGCACCAAGTGGTAAAAAATATATTCTGATTGTGTAAACCTCTCTCTGATTTCGTCAAAGAAAGGAGGAGAGTTCGCAAGTACTCAATTGCAAATGGACTGTAATTTTCCACACACACATTCCAGTTTTTGTAGTCTTGATGTGACTGAATGACTTGGTCTGTTTAAAAAAAAAATTTAAGGCTGTCCTTGAGGACAAAAGTTTATGCTTCCTAGTCTCACTCCAGCCTGCACAAGCGGACCGAAATGTACCAAATGTACCATCATAATCGACAGCCCAATGAATGAGGTTCGAACAGTGAAAGGTTAGAGTCAGATATTTTGTGGAGGGGAAAAAAAATGAAGCAAATGTTACCGCTAGGTGGAAACAAGGAGAGAAAGGAGGCCTGTTTCAATTTTGACCTGACCTCAAGACCTTCTGCTTTTATGTCTGCTTCTGCTTTTCTCCTTCAGACTTTTCAGCAGCCTAGGTGAACTCCACACCATTTCTCAGAGAAGCTACGGCACCACGTATACTATCCGCCCCGGCAGCCGCTACCCCGTCATGCGACGCACCCCTAGCCCGGGCTCCCCCGACCGGAGTGACCCCCTCGGACGCTACCCGGGCTACTCGCCGACCACGCCCCCGCCGACCATCCTCAAATCGTCCAGCCTCAGCCTACCACAAGAGCCCAAGGAGGTCCGCTTCGTGATGCGGAGCTCCAGCGCCCGCTCCCGCTCGCCGTCCCCGTCGCCCTCACACTCTCCCGGTCTGGGTTCGCCGCTGCTGGCGCTCAGACCTTTCCACCAGAAGCCCCTGCACCTGTGGAATAAGTACGACGTAGGAGACTGGCTAGAGAGCATCAACCTGGGCGAGCACCGCGCCGGCTTCCAGGAGCATGAGATCGAGGGCTCCCACCTGCCGGCCCTGACCAAGGACGACTTCGCCGAGTTGGGCGTGACACGTGTGGGTCACCGCATGAACATCGAGCGGGCACTCAAGCAGCTGCTGGAGAGCTGACCCTTGCCCTGAGACCACACCCATGACAGCGGCCGGGTGGATGAAAAAGCAACAGCTCCTCTTTTACTCGGGCTGCGCCATTGTTTGGTGTCGTGCACTGAAGAGGAGGAGTCCGCACCTTCGTCCTCCTGATGACGCCTCCACATTGGGCTCCACCACATTATGTTAAGCCGCGTGCCGTTCACTCTTTCCGTTTTCAATTGCCAATCAAAAATCAAAAACTGAAAAAGTGACTGATTTTGTTTTTCACCCTACTATAATAAACGAAAAAATGATTCGCGTTTTAATTAATAGCGGGCTCCGACCAAAAAATATAAAATGTCAAAATGAACCAAAAGACTAAATTTGATTTATTTTTAGATTGTTACTATAATAACAATAATTATTATTGTTTAGATTTTGTATTAGATTTAGATTTTGTATCAGTCCAGTTTTCATGACGCGTTTGTTAATGAGCATTTGATTGTTAGCTCCACAATTATTCAAAAAGTAAAGAAATGGGAATATATGACATCATTTCAGCTAAATTATCTGCAAATAGAACAGAAAATAAATGTCGACCTTAAAACAAGCAAACAGTTGGGTAAAAAAAAAAAAAAACACAATATGGGTGAAAGGGACCGATCCACTCCTTGGCTCAATTTGACCCAAATTTTGGGGGTTGTTTTGCACCAACAACAAAACTATTGGGTCGTTTTGTATGAAACAACTGGAAAAATGGTTTGTCTTGTACAAAACAAACCAGAAAGTTGGGCCAAATTGACCCAAGGAGTAGATTGATCCTTTTTTAACCCAAATTGGGTTGAGTGTAGCAGGCCTCAAAAACTTCTCCTTATATTTTTCCAACATTTGCAGAAGCTATTTCCAATTTTAATCTAAATTTACTTATAGCTAGGAATAAATTGTCCGGGTTATGTAAACCCAACTAATTAAATATGAAAACCAAACTCAATACCATACCATAATTCCACAGGTAGTATAAATTCGGAAATATAAATGAGGGTTTTTGAGGCTAGACATATTTACCCATTATGACAAATCAATCCAAATCAGCTTATCTTGTGGTTGCTGATAATTGTGCTGAAATTGGGTCATATATTCCTCATTTTAATGCTTCTTGTTTTATACAACCATTTTTTGCAGCGCATTTGATGGATTATGATTGTGATTTGGACTAATTGCGGCCACTAACAAGCTAATTTATCTTAACTATTATATCTTTGCTACACCAAACATTCAGTCACATAAACCTGAGCAATTAAATAGTCAACAACAACACCCAAAAACTTTTTTTCCATCCCTTTTGTTCCCTTTTCTGGGATTTCTGATTGCAAATTAAAAACGGAAAGATGGAATGATACATGGCTTGCCCTCCTCCCCTCTCTACCTCGAACCCCACCATCCACCAGGCCAAGCCTTTTTGCAGTTTTTGAGTAAAGGAGGAACGAGTTATCGCTCCAATCAAGAAAAAAAAAAAAAAAAAAAAGCTCAGTTGCCTTCCGACAATATTTGTACAGAGATCGACGATGACGGCGATGAACACAATGGACAACCACAACGTGTCTGCTCTAGATCCGCTGTTGTTTTTAAAGAATGCCCCAACAGGCGCAGCTCCACAGACCACAGGAGAAGCCTTGCTATAGCCAGACTGTGCTATCCATTCCTTTTGGAGAATGTTTAACCAACACTCGTGGCTTTTTTCATAATCAGTTATTTCGGTTTTCCAAAGGGAATATCACACGTGTGTGTGTGTATACATATATATATATATATATATATAAGAATTTCATCAAAAGTGTGTGTGTGTGTGAATTTGTCTAATTATAGCTTTCAAAAGACAATTGTGACTTTTTTTTTTTTAATGATAGAAAACAAAGATAAATCTTTTCCAGAGAGTAGTTAACTAATTTCTCCTAAATATACACTTGTACACATACATATATATATATATATATATATTTGAAAGGGTAAAAATAGTCTTTAAACATGGAACATGATTTTTTGGGGGAGGGGTTCATCTCCTGTTCACATTTTTCTCAAACTGTAGCATGACAAATCCCATCATGTCTTTGGTTTTATTCTTATTCCGATTCTTCTTTCCTTACGGTCTTCCATCATACTAAAGGGCAACCCAAAATGTGAAGCAGAGAACACCCGATCCCAGCAGCATCAGTCCCGCCGTATGAGATAGCAAATCAATACAATACATCTCGATTTGATTTCTATAAAAGAGGCTCTTCTACCTCTCAACGATGGACGCTTGGCGCACGAGGTGAAATAACTAACTTTGGGGCTCACGGTGGGATCCTTATTACAACTGTGGTCCTCATCGACTCGATGTACCACACCGCAAGTGATTTGAAATGAAACAAGCAATGTCATTGAAGAGGCTTGACACAAATACATTGTTTACAATTGAGCCAAGGCAGCCATTTTAAGCAGGGTACCACCACCATTTTAAGAGCTTCAATTGTATCTGTATCTCTACTAGTGTACTGTATAACCCAAAAGATTTGAACTATCTTCCAAATGATTGGGACAAATTTTCAAAGGCAAAGCGAGAACGCTATGGATCAAGTGATACTGTTTCCGAGTCAAAGGCATGTTGGTATTATCACTGCGTGATACCTTTGCGAGAACCCGATTGATAATTAATATTGCATGATATTTGAGCCAAAGATTAGACTGGTAGTTACATGGTAAATTTTCAGTAGCCAAGCAGCAACCCTATTCGATAGCTGATATGACTCGGTGACATTATTAGCAGTTATGTAAAATTTCATATCAGACCATTTCTTGACACCTTTTTTTTTGGGGGGGGGAGGGGGTTGCACAATTGTAGGTTGGCTACAGTAGTACATTCCTTCAAAGAACTCTATTGATTTGCAACAGTGGCCAACTGATACCAAATATCTGATCCAAACAGGTCAGACTGGTTAAATTCTTTTTCAACCAAGGACATTCTACAGCGGCGTCTCAGAAGCCTAATGTTCTTGACGCGCTCCAGTGAACCTTTCGTTCCCTGAAATGGCCAATGCTGCGCCTTACACCGGGCACATTTTTCCAGTCCAAGCTCAATGAGCCAAACGGATGGAGCTGCGGGGATGGGGATGTCTTTGCGAGGTTTTCATCAACAACCTGGCGGCCTTGAAGCCTCGTAACTCGTCCGCATTTATCGCTGCTATCTACTTTAGTAAGCAGGACACCGTGGTAAACTGTGAAGAGCGACGAAAGCCAGGTTGTCCACAGAGGCAAGGTTACAATCTCGCTGAGGAACAGAGCCCGTTTTTTTTTTTTTTTTTTATTCCCCCTCATTTAAAAAGTGTTGGTGGGTTGTAAGAGTAGCCAGCGCTCACTGTGACCTCACTCACACTCAGTTTGAACTGCTTGTTGTTAGTTTTTCTTTTTTGACACTGTGGCTAGATTTTTGTCGTGTGAAATGTAATGGAAAAAAAAAAAGACACGTGCTGTCCATTCTAAACATACAAACAAAAAAGTTATTTTAATTCAGAAGCAATGTATATAGGATAGATTTTGTATACATTTTTGGAAGATAAAATATATATATAGAGAGATATATAGATATATATATGAATGTTTGGCATACAGTATATGCATAGTTAAGCACCTGGGGAAAAGGTGAGCAGATTTTATTCTTTCTATGAGCTTTTCAACGATGAATTTTAGGGGATGATTTGCACAAAACATACAAAGGTGACAAGGTGCTAACATAGAAGCCACCCAGCGTCCAAGCGCATGCGTGCATCTGGATCCCCCCAATTCCCCACCGCCCAACCCCCACACCCCCAGCTAGCTTTGCGTGTGTGTGTGTGTGTGTGTGTGTGTGTGTGTGTGTGTGTGTGTGTGTGTGTGTGTGTGTGTGTGTGTGTGTGTGTGTGTGTGTGTGTGTGTGTGTGTGTGTGTGTGTGTGTGAAAGAGAGAGTGCGAATCTTTGCTTGCTAGTCTACATCCATCCTTAGAATGAGTCCACTCGAGCCTTACTGATTTACGAACAGAGATACCCACTATATGGCTTAATTATTCGGAGATATTTGCTCAAAAAGACAAATGATGAGTGCACTATATGGACAAAAATACTGGGAAAAGCGGACGCGGACCCTTAAAAGGCTTCAGTTTGATTTCCCCAAATGTTAAAAAAAAAAAAAGACGCTTCTTGCAGTTCTCGCTTAAAAATGCCACAACTGGCATATTTGTTGAACATCTTCAATTAGCATTTTGTATTCTCGCAATCTACAAATGCAGGGTGTTCGTAAGATGTTGACATCATTTGAAATTTGAATACGGGATAACCCTTTAAGGGCGGCACGGTGATCGACTGGTTAGCATGTCCACCTCACAGTGCAAAAGTGCAGGGTTCGATTCCGGCTCCGGCCTTCCTGTGTGGAGTTTGCATGTTCTCCCCGTGCCTGCGTGGGTTTTCTCCGGGTACTCCAGTTTCCTCCCATATTCCCAAAAAATGCATGGCAGGTCAATGAAACACTCTTAAATTGTCCCGAGCTGTGATTGTGAGCGTGAATGGTTGTTCATCCATGTGTGCCCTGCAATTGGCTGGCAACCAGTTCAGGTTGTACCCCGACTACTGCCCGAAGATGGCTGGGATGGGCTCCCGGCGTGCCAGCGACCCTTGTGAGGATAAAGCCAATTAGAAAATGGATGGAGGGATAGAAAACCCTATTAAAGGAGCTAATTACAGCTAGATTCCAAACATCAAACAAGCGTCCTTACTGGCAACAGGATTGTCTTGGAAACCAAAAAACAACACTCTAGTTCATCATCAACGGTGTTTGAAAACAAAACACTCATCCAAACATTCAGTTATGGATCTTGATTTGAGTACTGGGATATAGGAAAATCCCCAAATATTCCAAAACATTACAAGGTGCGTCTCAAGACGTTTGTCCAAATAGTGCGCCTGATTATATCGAGAACAAATGTCACAGTACGTTTGGCATTGTGAATGGAATCCACCTTTTAGCTGATTGATTTCATTGCTTTGTTCACCTTTCCCATGTGCCCTTCATGACACCTCCGCTTTGAGTTGATCTAATATGGGACAAACACAAAAAGAAATATGTGCCAAAAAAAAAGAAAAAAAACATTAAAAAAAATAAATAAAGAGTAACTTTTACGTGTACGTGTTTAAGTCTTTAGGACTCTCTTAGTTGCAGCAATTTTGGAGCTGTTCAGACTCAATAATTATGGTGCCATCTCCTGAAAATCTTGAGAATTGCATTTGATATTTGATAGCTCGCTACTCACTTGACCACCACACAGAACATGCGGTCATGACTACTGGACTGTGTCTATCACTTTCAAAAGTGCAGAGACAGGCTTTATAATGCCTACGTGTGTGTATATACATAAGTACGGGCCTGTGTTTTATCTACTTTTTGACCCTTGCTTTTTCCATTTTGACCTTATGGACTAAAGTATTATTTGCAGTATATGTACATGGAATTGTTTTGAGGACACACACTTGTGACACATCATTTGGGGCTAAAACAATCGAAGTGAGGGGGTTATCGTTGTCTTCTTTTCTAATCAACAAAGCACAATCTACATAGAGAAGGTGCGCTGTGACCTTTTAAAAAAGCCCGTCGGAGGTCTGGTCACCCACTGATCTTATCATGGAAGAGTTTTCATTTTCTTTTCACTGTCAGTTTTTTTTTCTTCCTTTCCTTGTTTGCACTGTGAAGTTTTTCAATGGTGGACGTTGTCCCTTGCAACGTCTCAGCCTTGTCACGCGGCACTGTTGGCAAAACAACATCATCAGCCCCCGCTCAAATATAAAACAAACAAAGCGGGCACACGGCGAAGGAGGCCGCGACGGTTCCGAGACGTTGCGGGTGATATCGCCACCGCGAGAGATAACTTTTGTTATATGATGTAATACATTTATAATTAAAACATGAACTGCAAAGTCAGTGCTTCGGTACATTTATTCACAATTGACAACACTTACACAGCTTATTGACACTGTTTGAAATAAAAAGGGTTAAATTCTTTGTCTTCCAGTCTGAAAGTGACAATGCTGATGACTCGTGTAAATTGCTGCTCAAGAAATTGTCGCTTTTTTTTTATTACACGCTACATTGAGTTTTTATCTAAAGGCTGCTGCTGCTGGCAAACGGGCTGCGCGGCCTGAAACTAATGTAGCAACTCGGGCCTCCTTGCATGCGATAGAACAACACCAAATGCAACATCAACAAGGAACTGCTTCACATTCTATCACATGATGTGTATGGTTGCTAAGGGGTGGAAAACATCAGGAAAAGTCCATGGGAATTTAAATTGGAGAATTTGAAGGGTGTGTCCCACAGGTATGGTGGTGCTTTGAGATACAAATGCCTAGATTTATCATGTTTTGAGATATGAGTCATCCCTTTGCCCGTTGTCTTGAGTTACGAGCAAAAATCCGAGGCTACGTTCTCACTGCAGGCCGTGATGCCCAATTTGGACATTTTATACATTCGATCTTTTTATGTACTCATTCACATATCAAAAACAAATGTGAATTCTAATGTGAACACAAAGCGCCCGTGATGTGACATGCAAGGGCACAAAGCACATCGTCGAGTGACGTGCATAAAAAAAAAAATAAAAAAAAAAGCCGTCATGTGGTGCAGTGTTTACAAAAATCAATGTGGTCCCACAGGATGCGGCTCATTTTATCCTCTCATATCGCCAGAGTTGCGAAGCAGGAAGAGGTACAAATATTTTGGGGGTATGGGGCGACGTTCCTCTAGCTCAGGGGTGTCAAACTCATTTTTTGTTCCGGGCCACTCGGGAGTTACGGCCTCTCTCGGAGGGCCGATGCAAAATCTCAACGTTATTTATTACCCATGACAATCTGACACTTCGGTAGAGATTTCAGCAAGGATCATGAAAATTGATTTGCTCCCGCAGGCCACATAAAATGATGTGGAGGGCCAGATCTGGCCCTCGGGCCTTGACTTTGACACCTGTGCTCTAGCTCATGGGGATGTTTACGAAAGATGACATCACGTCATTGCTACGAGTAATAAATTAACTGTGTGCATGTCTAAATTACTACTATGCCCACAAATGTCCACTTTATGCTTCATGTTTCAAGTGAGATTAAGTCAAATGTAAAGACACTGCTACTCAAAACAATGCAGATTGTCAGTACCACCTTCTCCCGCCCACGCAGAGCGCATATTTTGCTTTGCTTGCATACTTGATTTATATCCACATACAAAAGAGGCCAGGGTCAGATTTGAAAAAATATTTATTGTGTTGTTCACACTGCATTAAAAAAAAAAAATCAAGACAGGTTTCGCATATGGTGTGGGGAAAAAAAATCGGAATTGAGTTGCAGTGTGAACATGTGCTGAGTGCCTGAGTGCTATGATACCGCAATATTTTTGCTCAGTTATCACACCCACGTAACATAATTTATGGACACCTTAATTTTAGCCGTGTTTATTGTATTGGCCCGCGGGAGCTTTGGTCACTTTTTTGTAGCCTTTTCAAAGTGGATCTTTGGCAAAATAGTTTGCTTTGTGGCTTTAGGCTGTTCCACTCGTCCCAGAATAGGCATGTTTTTTTTTTGTCTTAATAATCATAGCCTATGTCTCTTAGAGTTCACTCAATGACCATCCATGATGATTACCTAAGATTTATATAACGTATTGGGAGCTTTCTGTGGAAAACATCCCTGACAAATGGTGTATTTTGGAAAATATTCAAGTGTGTTGCATAACAGCAGCTTAATTGTTCACCTGAGGGGGCACATTTCTTTAGGTGGCTCAGACCTCAAATATTGGTTTGCAATATAACGCATAAAATGAACAATGTGCAAGTTTCTAACTTGAAAAACTCTGCGGTCGGCACACTCACAAATAAATGTACCACTATACTTTACGTCCATGAAATCGGGTTTGCTTTTATCAGGATTATGCTAAAATATATGTAGAAGTGCCCTGAGATTGGCTGGTGACATGTACAGGGTACAACGCACCTCTCAGAAAATGGATGGATGCTTTTCCCTATAACTACCAGTATATTTACGTTCCATAGGAAGAGTCAACCTTTTATTTGATTAATTTCTGTCTTATTCCCATAAATCTTCCTTAATTCCCAGGGAACATTTCCAACTTTGAAAATTCCTGAAATGTTGCATCTTTAGTAACATGATAATGACTAAGCTCCAAAACAAACATTCAACCTATTCTTCAAATAAGAAGCAAGTAAACAACGCACCGTCTCAATTTTTCCAACAGGTAAACAGGGTACAAATTCCAAAGGGTCTTCGGTTTAGTAAGGTCCCACATGGAAGGTTTCGAGCCTTCGAATGGCACACGAACTAGTTTGCGCAGTGGTGTAAAAATAAATGGTCACGCCTCATGAGATTCCAATCGCAGTGACCACCGTGTTTGCTGCAATAGTGTCCACCTGTGACTGACAATGACGCGTTTTCCGACTTGCGAGGGAATTCGGAACGCCATCGTCAACCGAAGACCCTGATCAACGGGAGACCACCAACAACACAGCACAAATTCGAATTTGAAATGTCATGCAGCAGAGGTCATTAAATGTATCATCTTTAGCACAGGGGAGGATGGATACGTGAGGACTTTGGTCAGGGCAACTCTGGGCTCTCCTCCCTCTTGACGTCACCGCCTTCAGCGTCCGAATGAGCTTCGTTCTCCTCAAGCTCAAACTTCTACAAAAGACACATTATCATCACTGCGGTGAAATACAAATAATACAAATAAATTCTTTCCGCATACTTTTTTTCCCCCCAAAATAAATACAAACCGGCAGGGTGATTTCAGAACATTCACGTTAAAAATATATTTTGTTAATCATCTACAGGGGGTCCTCAGTTTACCTAAGAGTTCCATTACCACGGCGGCGATGTTAGCTAAATTTGTCGGAAATGTGCCATAGTCGACCACAAAGTATGCTAAATAATAGATATTCGTATGAAAAACACTCGAGGCTACTAAAAAAATAAATAACAATCCTGTGAAAATCTGTAAGAATGACGGAAACTGAATGCACCGTCTCGTTTCTAATCCCAAAACCACCAAAACCGAGGACATCTTTGCTTTTTGCTCATTTTCCAAAATGCCACACTTTGTACTGAAGCTCCAGCATCAAAGTTAGGGCATAAAACTCAGCTTCGCAAAAGCCGTGTGAAACGACGTCGACCATGACACATAAGAAGGATCAATCCCTTGGTACTGTATAAGGCAGTGCAGCACCACCTTGTGGCACATTTTCAGGTGGTAAAATCTCATCGATCGAGTTCGTCTTCAAAGAGGACTGACTCCACTGCACTGTACTTGTGACTGATGTTTCCATCGAAAAATCTGGAAAAATCTTGGGAATTTTTGTCAAATGATCTTACCTGATATGTACAAAATAACAGGACAGCTTGCCTGTGTTTTAACAACACAAAAGAAAGGTGTCGCGGTTGGTCAACTTACCTCCAGTTCTTGCATGACTTCATCCACGAAGTCACTGGGGTTTTGCTTGTATTCCACGGCTCGCTTGATCATCTCTCGAAACATCTGTCAGGACAAGTTAAAAATCAAAGTAGCCAACATTCCTGCTGGGCAATTGGAGCAGCCTGGAATCGTCTCCACACTACTCGGTTCAAGCAACTGGACCGTAAGTACGCTCACTTGGTGTATTTTGGATTTTTTATTTGTTTTTTGTAAGCACGCGACTAAAATAGTCAAACAGTACAAGAAGAAAGATGAAGCGTAATTTTGACTCTGGAGTATTTTTTTATATGTTGTGGATGAAAAGGGACAGTCAGCCCATTGTAATACATTCAGTCAAGGGTGGCCATTTTTACATTTTGCATGCTCAGTCTACTGAGTTAAGTGTCTCGTTTGTTGGCCTTATTTAATATGTACAATCCTGATTTTGTTTGGTTTTGTTTTTTTACCCCCCCCCCCCCAGTACGTTAATAAAGTGCTGTGAAACACACTTTATTATGTATTATCTGTATGACCTGACATTAGAATATTATGACAATGTTTTTTGAGGGCAATTATCCCTCTCTGGCCCCATCTTCTCCTGGCCTCTAATTTAATTTTTAATAATTATTTCTGAACTTGTCACGGGGCAGGAATAAAACTTGCCAATCACAGAGTGAAGAGACTGAAGAGACAGAAGGCATCGTCTCGCAAAGAAGAGTATTAGAGCTTCTTGGACAGTTAATTACCTTGGGTTAACAATGAAAGTTAAAAATAAGGAAATGGAAAGCCCTCTCCTTCATGTCCCGGGACATAAAGTTGTGATTTGAGGTATGGATGGCTGCATCGCCGGCGCCAACGTGACTGTCCCCATTGAGTAATCAGGTAATTGACCGACTCTTACTTTTTAATTGATTGTACATTGCAAAAAGGCCAACCTCAAACCGGGAACATATCGGGAGTAAAGAAAATGGCTACATGCAAGAAAACGTGTACTTGAAATTGTGTGACCAACGGTGAAAATGGGTGCCCCCAGATGGGACCGCTGGCATCAAAAAAATAAAGAAGACAAGACCTCATACCTTAACGACGTTCGTGCCATCGGCTGCAGATACAAAGTAAAAAGGGAGTCCTTTCTTCTTGGCAAAGTTGAAACTCCGTTGCGTCACCTTCATGTCAGCTGCAGATGGTAAGAAACTGGGCTGAGCTGTTGTTGTCATTGTCATTGTTAGTTACGTGGAGCTGGAAAACAATGGATGCCCACCATCGATCTTGTTGGCCACCACACAACAGGGGATCTCGGGTCTATATTCTCTCAGCTCCTTGTACCAGTTGGCCAAGTTTTTGTAGGTGATTTTCCTCTGGATGTCGAAAACCTTACGTGTGGAACAAGCCAAAAGAGATGATATTTGAAATGAACAGGAATTGGGCTTTGACCTGCAGTGTAAATCCAGCCAAGGTGCGCAGTCATTGTTTTAAGTCACATTTTAACAACATACAAGTGTATGTTGTTGAAGTGTATGTTAAATGATGCTCACCATGCATGAGTCTTACCATGATGCAAGCGTGTGCTTTGTGGTAGTATGAGGGGTGCATGCTCTGAAATCTCTCCTGACCAGCCGTGTCCCAGAAATCTGTTGATCAGGACAACATTAACTACAACCTGCTGAGACCAGGAAGGGTGACACAAAGTGGGTGTGAGCAGAGTTCTAGTTTCTTACACTGGTTGCAGTTGTATGCCCAAAATGTTTTCTTTGTTGCATCAGCACAAATGTTAGCTGCACTCAAACTTGCAACACCATCACATTCAATACTGCAGTTTTATAGTTTATATGCTTTTTTTTTTTTTTTAAACCAATGCGACATGTCTTTTCAAGCAATATTGACTGGTAAATGATTAACAAACAATCTGGTCATCATGAAGTGCTATATTTTAATCACAATTTCATAAGATAGGTAACGAACTCAAAAGTATTGGTGCTTCAAGTGTTTTGTGTCAATGTTGGCTATGACTTTTTAACATATGGGTCTTAACATTCAAGAAATTGGCCATTATCCTTATCTCAAGACCTGCAGCGATTTCAACCCTAGGCCTGTCAAGATAACAGTTTTTAGAACGATATATTTTCCTGAAAACTATAATGATAAACAACATGGTTGTTTTTTTTTTTTTTTTTTTAAATGCTTGAACCTAATGGAGGCTTTCAGAGTCACATCACGGCTTTCCTCGCCTTTCCTTGCCCACCCCTGTAAAGGCTGGTCACACAGGTGAAACCTCTTATTTTTTATCTTTAGGAGTACCGTTGAGAAATTGTTCGCCTGGGCACCCAAATTGGTCTCAGTTTATAGCCCTGGTGTGTGTGTCTGAGTGTGTGTGTGTGGCACATACCCACTGCTACGGTCCTATTGGCCAGAGTGGCTGTATGTTTGTAGAGTGTCAAAGCGTACGTTGACAACTGTTGTGGGCGACTGAAGGTGGAATTAAGGAATAATTAAGTAATTTTCCCCAGAATGAATAGCGAGTCGGCTTGCCTTGTTTTAATAGGGAACATAGTTGCAGAACTGGCAACTGATGGCTGCTGCAGTAAAGCGCAGACCGTGGAGTACAATACTGCAGAATCCAGAAAACTTGTAAAGTATAGATTGTCAGTACTTTTACCACCTCTGCTTTGGATAGTGCAATCTAATAGTAGTAGCAATAGGTTATTAGACAAAGGCAGGGGTTGGATCAGTACTTTTTTTTCTTGTTTTACGTTATGCTATTTGGCAAACGATACGGTTATGTGTGGTGTTGGTCATTACTACACGTTTGGAAGCAATTGTAGCTTCACAGGGGCATCGTGGTACTGGAAATATCATTCCCTATGGAATGTCACATGGCGATGTAATGTGTTGGTAGCCCAATACGTTTGTCCATGTAGTGGTTGTACCTCCACAAAGGATACTATTCGTCCAGGAGAAACCTCTCCATCAGCCTGAAGAAGAGAAGAAATGTTTCAAAGCAACAAGTTCACATGACACAATTGCTTTTTGACAACTTACTTGGATTTACCGACGGCACTGTCTCCCAGACAGATGATCTTCACTTGTTCGTCCGCATCGTACTTCTTTTGGTCCAACTCGGGGATTTTGTTATCATCATCTTCAGCAGCCATTTCCTAACCTCCTCGTCCACCTCCTAGATTGTTTTTATTAGTCTCCGCTTCAAATTAAAACGATTTCGACATTGCGAAATAGCTTCCCAAGTTAACGAAGAGTGGCTCACCGCGTCTGTCGGCTTGTTAGCAGAGACGTATCAACGTGTGTGCGTTATTTTTCGCCTCTGGGCATTTGATTGGTTAGTTGTCGGTTTAAGAGAAATCAAACCGACGAGTCGAACTACTGCAGCTGAGAAACATGTTGTCGAAATAAAACGAGTGGATTTTATACGTAATTGTGCACCCTGATTTGCTAACTGGCCGATCGAGGCGAATAAACGAATTACGGCGTATATTAAGTTTCATTTTACAACCACCTTGCGACTATTTATAACGTATATATCTGTATGCATTTATATCTTGTGTAGTCAACTCTATCGCTGTATAAATGTAACACGTTTATTATCTTTCCGTTTATAAACGTACAAATCCGGATTGGCGGTTTGTGTTTCTATGCAACGGGGACGCCCAAAGGACCTCTTCTTCGACTTGGCTGTCCTAACTAATGCCTGTCAGAAAGTTCTTTGACGCGGTATTACTGTTACCTTAGCAGCGTTTTTTCTGAGCCTTTAGCAGTAAACGTTTTGATTAAAATGTTTTTTAATCGTGTTTGCAAATTCGCATAGTTTTAAGAAATGACTTCAATTTTGTATTGCACTATTAAACCACATTCGTCACATTTTTAGATCAGTTATTTTTCATAGATCTAATTTGATTTTGTATTTTGTTGTTCTTACGCAACTTATCTTTGCAACAAGATGCGACATACATCAAACCACAAGTGGAACTAAAGGAATAAGTGCCTCGAATGGACTTACTCCATTGTTGTCATTTCGCATTTGATTTAAAGTTTTGTGTTTGCAATACAATCTGGGTGGTTATATATTGATTTATACGAAATTATTACTTTTGGATAGTGTTTTTACAGAAATTATGGTTTTCTCAAGATTTTGGCACTATGCCAAACAATGGTTTTGAAAAAACTCAAATGCACAGAATATCCTTATATTCTTTTATTGCAAAATATTCTAGAGCAGATTCACAAAACAGGTACAACATTAAAATTGCAGTGTGGTGTGTAATTTTCTTTCTCAACATAGAAGTTTTTTTTTTTTTTAATAACACAAAACGACTTTGATTAAAAAAAAAATACAGTACAAAACATGGTGACCTTGTAGTTAGCATGTCTGCCTCAGTTCTGGAGTTCTGGACGGAAACCCAGACTCACGCCTCCCTGTGTGGAGTTTGCATGTTTCCCATGCTTGCATGAATTTTCTTCAGGCACTACGGCTTTCTACAACATTCTAGAAACATGCATTTTAGGTCCATTGATGAATCGAGATTGTCCATACTTTGGGTGACTTTTTTGGAAGGGGGGGGGGGTGGTGTCAGTATATGCCCTGCAATTGGCTGGCGACCACTACAGGCCCTGCCTCTCTCCCAAAGTCAGATGAGATAGGCTCCAGCTCAACCTAGACCCTCATGAGGACAAACACTAAAATGAATGCAAAATATGAAACCCAAATAACAAAATCGATCTATTTTGTGGTTGCTATTATCATGATTGGCCTTTTTTCCACTGTTTCTGAGGGTGTGCCATCCCTATGAGGATGTTGAGACAGTGTGTGTGGCATAAAGTGTTTGGTAATGGCTGCTCTCAAGTGGAAGGTGCATTCTTTGTCTTTCAATTGGCCCCTCCTTTTCATTCCCAAAAGATGTATTTTACCCCTTTGATCAGCGTGAAGTTAAATAAGTGTTAATGAGCGTTGAGAACGATCCAAGTCCGTAAGGGGGATTAGGGTGTTTTCCGAATGATGTCTTCCAAAGCTGAAGGATGGGGCTTTTACATGTGAGGTTGTGACCTAGAACAAAAAAGGCCTTCATTCAAATAATCCAACACTGATATAACAGTATGTGTCAATTACTTCAATGCAACAAATTGTATTGTTAACCTACTAGCATAGTTGCCCAGTACAATGACAATAATACTTAACTACATTTATATTTTCATAAGTACCAGTACATGTGGCTCGAGAGCAAAGCGCGGAGAGAGTCTCTGTCGGTTGCTCTTATGGAAGGTCTCCATTTCTATCTGCTCGATTTCTCTTTACATTTAGTATAAAAAGAGTAAAGCCTCCTACCTTCTCAGGGCAGTAGACTCCAGGTGCTGGTGTCTTTGTAAAGCTTGTAGGTAGGAAGTTGCGGGCTGGCATGCTGAACTCAGGAGATTTCCTTAGGTAAGTTTTGGGGTCCACAGCTTGATAGGCTGCAGGGCCCGGAGTCTGCAAGAGGACGTATCAATTAAACCAGGATGGATAAAGAAAACATAAAATAAGGTCTTATATATGTCTACCTGTGCCAAATCATTAAAAAAGTTGCCAATTTTGCTGCGACCACAGATTGTGTGTGAAGGCACTGCAGGTATGTTCACAGTTTTGGATCCCAGAACAGGAGGCAACATGTTGGATGCTGGACCTGCAGTGACAGGCAGAATATTATGTATCGAATACACTGTATGAGTATCAAAGATCAGAGGCGGATGGTAAATAGAGGGCACAAGGTCACCGCCCCACCATGCACAGCGGTAACATTACTTGAAGACAAAAAACAAGTCATAAAATAAAATTGGTTGAAAATATATCTATTTTTTTCATGAGCAGAGTAAGTAGTATATAGTTAATGATGAATAAAGTTGTGTTGTTCATGTTCATCTAAATAGTGACACAATTCCAGTCTGAGGCGGATCTGACTCTTGCTAAAACTTTGCAATGCACAGTAGCTTCTTTTTAGTGTAGTAGATAGGGCCAAGGGCAAGTCCAGCTATGTTGACTGTCTGCTGGAGTTATTATTTATCTATTTAAATTTTACCGCTGCACTTTTAAAAGTGAGTTTGCTAACATAGGTTGCTAGTTTATTCTCATGTTAATTTGGTGACCTCATACTTACTCAATAGAGACGAGTGAAGACGTCACTCTTGTTAAATGAAAAAGTGTCAGTAATGTGTCTCTGTTTATTTAGTAGCCTAAATAGTGGCACTGGCAAGAGATAGTCAGCCTCGGCGTTTGGCCTCATTGTTAGTGCTACAGAACTCTGGAGCCAGTAAGGACTTCGATGGGGATTCGATCTTCGTTCAGCACCCGGCCAGATGGCATCATATATATATGATGCCACTGATAAGAATTATCTATCAGTAGAATGTTACCAGGTGTGGTCTGGTAGCTTGGCACGGCTTGTTTCCACCTTGTAGACAACGTGTAAGCAGGAGAGGAACGAAACGTGACCTTCTCTGCATTTGCAATGTGGTAGCAGTCTAGAAAAATAGCACAAAAAAATATGCAATTGCTGTCATCTTGTTTACTGAACACCATCTCAACACTCCAATAATTATGTGTTTTGCTCACTGGGTGCAGGGATTTCCTCTCGCGCCCGCTCCTTCCGGCGTCTGCCAAATGAAAATGCCGGTGTTCCATCACGGCCAGTTTTAGTGATGTTGGAGGGGATAAAGTGGGCAGGTCCAGGTGAGATTTGTTGTTTGCTCGTGTGACAGGTTTTGCCAAAAGTGTAACTTGGTGCTTTGTATTTTGTCGGATCGTGGTTATTCGCGCCTAGTTAAGAGGGGAAGGCACAGATGTTAGCACTAATCGTAACATCCATCCAGCCATCCAATCATTATCTAAGCCGCTTATCCTCACGAGGGCCGCGGGCATGCTGGAACCTTCCCAGCATTCTTGTGTGCCCTGCGATTGGATGGCAACCAGTTTAGAGTGTACCCCGCCGACTGCCCAAAGACAGCTGGAATGGATCCAGCACGCCCGCTACCCTCGTGAGGATAAGCAGATTAGAAAATGGATGGCTGGATAAAAATAATGATAATAATAAAAATAATAATCATAATGTATGTAATATAGTAATATATTTACTAGTATTTATGAATTAAAGGTTTGGTTTAGGTACAGGTAGATTTTTTTTCTTGAATCATAGCTATAAATTACAACACAAGGTAAAATCCATATTGTGCAAGCTTTTCTAGGTAAAAAAAAAAAAGAAAAAAAACACGACAACAACTATAAAAACAAACAAATATATCTCAAAAACCCAAAAAGTAAACCATTTTTAAATTTGCATCAAAAATACTTTTGGGTACACATAAAGCCATCTCTGTCTAAAATTTCCTGTT
The DNA here is from genome assembly GCF_001891065.2 of Hippocampus comes. NCBI lineage: Eukaryota > Metazoa > Chordata > Actinopteri > Syngnathiformes > Syngnathidae > Hippocampus > Hippocampus comes. Next base: position 2,862,406 of record NW_017806236.1, read on the forward strand.
GACCAACATATTCGGATATCTCTGAAAGATGATGTAGTGAATATGGGAGTGAATTCAGGATGATTTTCCCTCCGCAATCTGCTTGTAAATGCTAAACTTCCTCCTTACGACACAAAACCTGAAACAGAGTGCACAAACTGACGCCAAAAATCGGGGAAACCCCCCGCCCCCCTCCTTCCAATCCAAGCCAGCAAAGGATGTCACTGAAAAATTATCCAGAGTGATCATCCTGTACTGTGGGGTGTGTTCACAGTGATTTAACCCCCCCCCCCCCCCCAAAAAAAAAAAACCTGCTCAGAAAACAGTCAGGGCTTGGTTACAAGGATAACTGATACATACCAATTTTACATACTTTTAAAAAATGCTAAATTAAATCCAGCAGCAGCTAGGAAATGGCCAGTTTTGCCTGATGTGTGCTGTGTCTTTCTGACCTGCATTTTGGGGCGTTGCTTAATAAAACGATTCATTTCGACAGTTAACACACTCAGACAAGCGCACACAACCTAGCAAAGTCATGTCAAATTCAACTTTTCCCTTGCTGCACAGCTGTAACACCATTCTAATATTTGCTCAATTTTGTAATTTGCATGTTTTCAACACAGGTGCAAGGGATTGATTTGTGTAAAGGATAAAGACATAGGCCATTACTTGAGGAAATACACTATGTGAGTTTTACCTGTGAGCGAAGGAAGTGCATACAGGGATCTTTTGGGCCCCACCACCCCGCCAACATTAGGCTTTTCGCCAGGCATGAGCTAAATGAAGAGTAGATATGAACTGATAGGATACATGTTTTCACTGTATTTGAAGAGTGTGAACACATTTAAAAGTTAGGTTAAAATGAGCACAACGATCGTATGCCATTTGTGTCAGGCCAGCTAAATGCATTGCTGGATGGATGGATGAATGGGTGGATGGGTACATGGATGGATATTATATGAGCAACAGTTTATCTTAGTAAAGGTTTATCTATGTAAGCTTTACAACATGTACTGTACATATTTTATGGATGATTTTGAATTCAGTTACATTTTTTTAAAAAATGCTTGAAAAAACTGGTTCCCTTTCTAATGAAATTAAACTCACTGGAGTTAAATACAAATATTTCTATATGTTCATTGGTGTGTTTATTTAGGCGTGTTAATTACTAATAGATATGATAATGTTTCAATTATTTGTATTAATTAACACTTCAGAGATCGTTGGCTCATAACTGTGATAATTTCATACAATTCTAAACAGCTAGTAAAGTAATTTAGAGCAACGTTTAATGTAGCAAATATACAACGTGAAACACTTTTGAGCATGCAACTAACCTGTCACGGGCGCTCTTTGACTTCCGGTGAAATTGGAACACGCCGAATGCTATCACATGCTAACCAAACCAAATGCTATCGTGCAATTCATGCATCCTGACGCCGCCCCTTGCGTTCGACATCATTAGAGGCCAAAAGTGATGATGTATTTTGGATTAGGGTGGCGTGTGCGCGAAACACAGAGCACATAAACATGCTGTGAGTAGCAATGACGTCATGGCGACCGGGCTGTTGCTCCACGGGGGACAGGGGACGAGTTTTACTCCGGAAATATTCAGCAGATGGCGCTATGATGACAACAAAAACAACGTTACTTGTATTGACTCGTGCTTATTTTTAAATTAATGACGTTTTGTGTTCTTGCGGACCATTGCAGCCACATTTTTTTTAATTCAGTTGGAGTGCTAGTAGTAGAAAATACAAATGTCCGTTTTCAAATGTATGGAGGAAGAATAAAAAGTAAAAGTCGCCAGAAAAATAAACACAGCACTCAAGAATTCTACCTGAAAAATCTCAAGTACCGGTACACTAATGAAGTCAGGGGCGGAGACAGAAAATTTTCAGTTGGGCAGGCAGGTAACGCAAAACTGTACCTCACAGAGGGGTGGCCATATGCTTACACAGAAATCATTCGCATTCTTGTAACATACTCTAAGACGTAATTTTTTTTCACGATAACATCCACTCTCAGGGTTTCACGAAATAAAATGCACAGTTTTATCCAATATAAGCAGGAACAATTATGATTGTCAACTGTCACCGACAGATTCAGCCATCCATCCATTCTCTATCCGCTTATCCTCTCTAGTGTCGCGGGAGCCTATCCCATCTGTTTTGGGCAGTCGGCGGGTACATCCCAAATTGGTCGCCAATCTCAGGGCATAAGATAAAATAAGAGATAAGAAATACCTTTGTCTCAAAATGGAGAAATTCCCAATACATACATAGACGAACAACCATTCATGCTCACAATCACACCTAGGGACAAATTAGAACATTCCATTAACATTACATGCGTGTTTTTGGAATATGGGAGGAAACTGGTGTACCTGGAGAAAAACAACACAGGCATGGAGAGAACATGCAAACTCCACACAGGAGGGCCGAAACCGGAGTCGATCCCTGAACCTCTGCAATATTTATTTATATATAGTTTTAATTTAAATTAATGGTACACATTAGGAGACCCCAATTTCTGCCTGGCAACACACAGCTGTACGTCATACGTCACACAATCAGGAAAAAAAAAGTTATATAATACACAGACGTGATCGCTTAGCAAGGTTGCCGAAATCCCCAAAAGGGAAAATATTTTTCATTTGTTTCAGATAACACAAAATTTTACATACTGTACTTAGGAGCTTCACATGTCCTATTAAGGCCAGCGTTGAATGAAACATGCACTTGTTAAATTCCACTACATTTCATAACCTGACTGTTTAATGTGTTAGTAATAAAACACTACTTTGGCTAAAAATTATCACCAAATAAGGCACGTACAAAATAAAACAAAAATAGTGTAGGAGCTCAAGTCTACGGATGTATGTGCTGTCTCAGCATGTGCCTGTCAGAGATGTCCTAAAATGACGTCAGCGCTACCTGGACTCATTTGAAATGTCATTTTTTATTTAGCATTCGCCACATGATTCACCAAAACATATATAAATCTCAAGATGTGGTATCTACAAAATAGTTTACATTTTTTATGTGTACAATCCAGTATACAAGGACATCATTTAGGTTAACTCAGTGCACATACAATAAGCCCGAAATGACTACTAGACTGGCCAAGTTTAGAATGTAAGTGACTTTGTATGGTGGAATGGATGTATTTTAACGTGAAATGACAAAATGGAAGACTTTGTTGTTTTCACTCATGTTCTTAATTTGGCTAATAAAAATAACTAGCCACTGAATGAATTTTCATCTTACTGTAACCGCACTGTACTACAAATTAAAAAAAAAAATAGTTTCATTGTTATTTTGTTTTTATTAAAAAAATATTGTAGAACACAATGAAGTTAAATTCCCTGACACCAATGAGATCACAAGTGCCACCTGCAGGGTGCATTCAAGGGGACGTTTAGTTGGCCTGAACTGAGAAGCCACAGTAGGATGTGATGAGCCACATTCACAGACGAGACAAAGTACTGCAAACGCTGAACTGTGAGATCTCATCAACAAATGTCATCCGTTGACTTTGACCGCTTTGCTTCTTCTGATGCCGCTGTGTTGAAGTGTCCAGCTCAAAGGAAGGAAAATGACTGTTGGTATTTATCCGCATCCATGATGGGGCATATGGTGTATTGCGAGTGACGCAGTCCAAAGGTGAAGGCTGGCGCTTTGGTGTGTGTTGTGGTGACCTGGACAAAAATAACAGCACACAGCTTTATCATCCACAAATTGACTTAATAATTGCTTGTCTATAAATAATCAATGGAGTGCCTGCTTCTATCAAGTGTGAAATGAAAAATAAATACAGTTCATAAACAAATAAATAAATCTCGCTGCATGGTAAAATTGGCCAGCTTTGCACGTGTGGCATTCACTTGCAGTTTGTACGTGGTAAAGATCTTCTCTTCAAGGGAGTCTCAGTGTTTCTAATAACGCCACAAAGTCACTAGATTTGTTGCTCATTGCGTATTTAAACAAAAGCTATAAGAGTGGTCGGAAAAGCCATCAAGTTGGTAACACTGAGTTAGCCGCTATCTTTGTTCCATGCCCAAACTGCTCGACCGGTTGTCATGGTAACGTAATCTGTACTCTGCATCAGTCAGCACACATCAAAAAAATAAAAAGTTGAACATAAGGATATTAAGTGTTACAGTATATAATTATTTATCCAAATGTCAGAGACCTGTTATTAAGTCATTCATTATCATCTGTTTTCAAAGAGGAGTTTCCTATTTTGCCAACCATTTGTAGCGCAATTTCACTGATGTTTCGGGACCCACAATAGAAACACCAAACCAACCAAAAGAGTAAACTCTTCTTCCACTAAAAATAAGATGGTTTCTATCTTTGTTCATTCTTTGGTAATCAGCAGAGAACTGAATTGGTTTAAAAAAAAAATAACTTTTTGACAATCAAGCAGAACAGTGACTTTGGCACAAGTCCAAGTGACGTGGCGCCACTGTTGCAGCCATGATGGTAATGGTGTTTTATTATTGTAATTTCACTATATGAACACTGGGAGTTTTTGGTGTCGGCCCTCAACACATATCGGTGAGCTCACCAGTACAGGTGTGGCTGATTGGGATTGGGAAGCAAACAGTCTTTGGCCTTGAGCCGTACGAAGCAAGCCAGTGCTATGACGTGTTTTTAAATATTGAAAATAAACGGATTGCATCGTATTCTGGAGTCGTCGTATCGACTTCATGAGTCTACTATAATGTTAACCAGTCCAACAGTTGTGGTGACTTTTGTGTTCGTCAATAGAGCCACCATCTTCAGGAGTCTGTTAGCCACTCCAGTGGTTTACAAACGTGAATTTAACAGACAAGCTGGGAGAGAGAAACTTTTCCGCACCTTTGTGTTGAACAACATACTTGAGCGACACTCATCGGTGGCATTTAATTTTAGCAGGTCTACCTTTTGTGACCATTTAGTGTGGTGTGCTTTGAGATTTTGTTTTGGATCACTAAAATATTTGCCTTGAATCAATAAAAGTTGGAAAACAAGGTATTAAGACACATGCGAACTGTTTTTCATTGTGGGAAAAAAAAGCCTAATTGGCACCATTAGGAAGCAAAATGTCCCCCACCTTCTCAGGACAGTAGACTCCAGGCGCTGGCGTCCTTGTCGCGCTTTGAGGCATGAACTTGCGCCCTGGCATGCTGTACTGAGGGGATTTGTTTAGATAAATTTGGGGATCCACAGCTTGGTAGGCTGCAGGGCCTGGAGACTGAAAGAGAAAGTACAACAAGTGGTTAAAAAGGCAGTTTGTCATTTGATGAAAAATAAATTAGAGGTAGAAAGCGTGAGTGACAAGGTGTCAATAACTTGTCCTGACGGGTCAGGTGGAAATGCTCACCTCTGAGAATGAGTCATGCTAGCAATATAACAACCGTGGTTAATGCTGGTTCATTTTACAGTGCTAATGCTAGCTTAGTGTTGCTCTCCCTGTTATTTTGGTGACCCGGGCTATGTGTTCTCTTTGATTATTTGTCACAACTACAAACTTTAATATTTTCATGCCATTTTTAATGGCCCTGTTTAAGAAACGCAAGAGTGCTGGCACTCTCACCTTCCTTCTCACTCATTGCCTCTCTTTGGAGCATTATAGTGTCGCTACAGTGGCCAGGGAAATCTGCTTTTTCCTTGCCAAACACATGATGTAGTTTAGTTAGTTTAGTTATTAGAGCGCAGGATAGTTTTGTCACCTCAAAACCTTGTTTGTCGAACAGAACAGCAGGGAAGGCAGTTTTTCGATTGCAGTAAGATGGTATGTATGCAACGGACAATCGCCAGGTGTGCGGGTGTAAGTCTGAGTGAATAGTTTGTGATTGGCTGCATCGCTCGGTGTGCCGTAAGTGTTTCAGACAACATTTCTACCTTTGTGTAGTCCTCCATGAATTTGCCATTTTTACTGCGACCGTAGAGCGAGTGTGCAGGTGCTGCTCTTATATTGACAGTTTTGGGTCCGAAGACAGGAGGTAGAGTGTTGGATGCTGGACCTGTAGGGACAAAACCGTGAAGAAGGGTACACACATACCGATAATCGCACAAAATTTAAGCATTTACCCTCCAACCCTTTCCAATGAAATTCAATGTAAGGCATGATTCTTGGATGTCTCTGAAAGCTTATCCTGAATGAATATCCTGATGAGGTCTATTGAGCAATTGTTTTTCCTCCCTGCTATACTCGAAAAATGGTCAAAATGGTCAATATTAATGGTGGCAAATCCATGTATATGTGTGTGTGGTCAACACTAAGCTGTGCGGAGCCACTGACATTGTATTTGTGACATGAAAGAGCTTAATAGTCGACCTGAAGTTGCGCTGTTACCGGACACAGAGCAAATGATTGTTTTGAGTGTGTCTCTAGCTTTCTCTAAAAAATGAAAAGTGAAGTGTGTACAACTGTAGTCTTGTAGTCACCAGATAAACCAACAGCCTCTCTCTCTCTCTCTCTCTCTCTCTCTCT
>NW_017806236.1:2869731-2915589 GCF_001891065.2 Hippocampus comes
ATATTCTACAGTGGTGCATGGAGATACAAATTCATAAATATACTGTCTGCCTGTGAGTTTTGTCACATTCTTGTCTGCATGTGTTGCTGCACCTTTGTGTTGCAATTAGCCAGTGCTTAAAGCGTTACAACACCACCACATAGATTCTATTCTTTAGCCAGTCTACAGTTTTGGTAAGAGTTGATTCAGTCATTTTAAATACATGCGGAATTGTTGTTGTTTTATGTTTGGATTGACAGTAAACCTCTACTGGGAGTGGATTTAAAGTGTTTGAATGTACTTTTGGGGAATTGTTGACTCTTGTTCGCGATGGCTTGTATTTTGATACAATACCATTCCTAAACGCACCGCTGTACGACTGGATCTTTGTGTTTCCGGCAGTAGGAAGGTTGGTGCTACTCACAGGTTAGTCTCAGTACTACGAGAGACATCAAGTTTGGGGTAGGAGACTAGCGAACGGCTGTAGAGATGCCGCTATTTGTGAGGCATGCTGTGATTACATCACACACTATTGGAAGTATAACAAAACACATCCCGATTTTAAAAATCAGAACGGATGGTAATGCATGTACCCTGCTGTAGACATTATATTTGCTCATTCCAGAAAAGGGAAATGTCAAGAAAAAACTTACCAGGAGTAGTCTGGTTGCTCTGTGCAACTTGTTTCCACCTCCCGGACAACGTATAAGAAGGAGAAGTGTGATAAGTGACCTTGTCTGAACTTTCAAGGTGGTAATGGTCTAAAAACAGCAAATGAAAATGTCATCATTCCCAAGAACATAGTTGTGCTGCGAAAAAAAAAAGAAAGACGTGTGTCATACTCACTGGGTGCAGGGACTTGGGCGCGCACTGCATCCTTGGGACGACTACCGAACGAAAATGCTGGTGTCCCATCCCGGCCATTTTTGGTGATATTGGAGGGGATGAGGTGTTTAGGTCCGGGTGAGGTTTCTTGCGTGCTTATGTCATAGTGGGCACGGAAGCTGAAACTGGGGGCTTTGTGTTTTGTCGGATCATGTAGTGTAGAACCTGGATGAAAAAAAAAAAAAAAAAAAAAGAATGCATATTCTGTGAGGATACCACAAACATTGTTTCTAGTATGGGGGGGGGGGGGAAAGGTATTCTACCTGTCAGTGAAGGCAAGGCATACTTTGGCCCTGGGCTGCTATAGAGGGCAGCTATGGGCCCTCGCGGTCTGTGGGGCCTCCATGATCCAACCCAAGGCTCTTCATCAGGCATTATCTGTAACAAATACCAACATTTTGTTTTCCATTCGATGGGCAGCGTGAAAACAACCAGCTGACCTCCACTTGTATGATTAGCCAATACTAACTGATTAGTCCGGGTATATCCTGGACTGGACACCAGTCACATACAGTGGATATAAAAGAAAAGTCGGCACACCGTTGGTCAAATACCAGGGTTTTGTGAAATAAAAAACAAGACGGAGATGAAGAATTTCACTACTTTTTGCCATCATCATGACCGTCATCCAGTACAATGCAAGAGAAAAAAAATTTAATTACTGAGGGTGTAAGCAAAAATAAATAATAGAAATAGCGGTAATGCCTCAAATCAACCCCAAATAAATTTGTGATATCCTAGCTGACTTTTTCTGACATACTATATATATATACACACCCCACCCCCCAACAAGAGCCTAAAGGTTTGGTGCAAACATTTGACTTGTTTCAAAATCTTTCCACCTTGACCAAGGTCCCTGATTCATCTGAAGAGATACAGCCCCATGGCATGATGCTGCCACCATGCTTCACTGTAGTTGTAGTGTTCCATCGGTCCTTGGTTTTATCCGATTTTGTGTTGATATTGCATGTGCTTGAATTCTGAACACAGCAGCGTCAGGGTATGCACACTTATACAACCACAACATTCGAGTTTGTTTGTTTGTTTGTTTGTTTTTTTATATGAAAGGTGAAAAACATTCAATTGAGTTGTATGCGTTACAGGTCACATCAATGATGGAAAGAGTTTTGAAATTAATCTTTTTATCTTTTTATTTTTCTAACACGAAACTCTGAAATTTTAACGGTTGCGTAGACGTTTGATATCCACTGTATCAACAGACAGGCCTTTGTGTACGATTTAGAACACAGGTGTCAAACTCATATTTACCACAGGTCACAGTTTTATATTTTCACATTATGACTTTGGAAATGATATAAATAAGGGCTGTCAAGGTCATTTTTGTCACAGGCCACATTGTAGTTAGTTTCCCTTGGAGGGCCCTTATGCAGTGATGTGTTGAATCACCTACTCATATTTTTACAAACACAGGCCATAACAAGGTGATGGATGATTGGTTTTGAAATCCAAATTCAAGAATAATGGGTTTTTTTCAACTATTGTTTACAATACTGTAAATAAAGGTTTTGACAACAAGGAATTGCTTTCAATATCTGAATGTTATTATTTATTACATATGACAATTTGACATTTTGGTACAGATTTTAGCACGCATCATGGAATCTGACATGTTTGGTTTGCTAATTCGGGCCACTTAAAATTATGTAGGGGGCAGATGTGGTCCCTGGGCCTTGAGGTTGACACCAAGTGACATGAATGTAAAATCGAAATTTTCATTATACATACAATTGCATTGATTGTCATTTATCTATCTACAGTGTTTATCTATCTATTCATCCATCCATGGATCTATATCTATGAATCCATCCATCTATAATATCCGAAAAAGACAAGAGAAATTGGGATGGATTTTCGGCCCAAATTAAAAAGAACAATTCTATTTAGCAAAACAGATGAAGTAGACAGTTTATTTGTTTTAGTGGGCCACAAAAAAGGTTGACATGTGATTTAAATGCATGTTTTTTCAGAATGTGGGAGGTTGTTGGAGTACCCAAGGAGCAGCAGAAGACACCCGCAAGCATGGGGAGAGCATGCAAACCCCGCACAGGAATATTTTAACCAAGAATCTCAGAACTGTGAGTCCACTGTGCTGGCTGACAGTATGACAGTCACCTGTAAATATTACACTAAAGCAACGCAACATTTAGCTGCGCCTGTAACTCAACCACAAAAATGTCTCCCAGGAAGAAATGGTTATTTTAGGGTTCTTTAAAGATTCGATATTTTTCTTAATGCAGTGGGGTGAATTCAAGATGTTGGTTGAAATAATTTACCTTTTGCAAATTCTAATCCTCTCTTTCTCTCTAGTCTTCATGTGGTCCGGATTTCAGCGCGCTCATTGAACTACAACACGAATTGTTTCGAGCCGGCCCACTTCACTATGACAATGTTGCCAGGGAGATGGCTGGACATGCTGAACATGTGTCCAAAACTCAAGCAAGTGACGGAATTTCTAACACTGAGCATGTCGTGAAAACATTTTGTAACTTTCGATCTTTGCAAATCCGAGTTTCCTGAACGATTCACACGATTGCAACACTTAACGCAATTCAAGCGTACGATTCATAGCATTTTTAATTTTTGTATTATCGTGCAGTATTAATTGGGTATTTTTTTTTTAGCTTGAAACCATTTTTTTTTTAATTGCACGACTGACCTGTCAGGTCGACCCTTGATTTTCTTGTCGAAGTTTCACGCGTTGGACAAAAAGGGCTATCCAGCATTTTAGCATATGACGCCGTCCCTGCGTCCCGGCTGGGAGATGACATAATTACAGCCTGAATGTGATGACGTGTCACCGGGCGGCCCATTTGTACTCGGGTGGCGTGTGCGAGAAACACAGTACACAAGTGCTTATGCACAAAACTGTTGTGTCGGTTTAACAGTGCGCGCGCTCGTCCGACGCTGATCAGAACCTCACCGTCGGTGACGTCACAGTTTCGAGTCGCCCAAACGCCTCTTTCAGAAGTCGCATTTCCTTTAAAAGTGACAAGAACGGAAATTTGGCATTTTGACAGATAAAGCAACCGTTCGCACGAAAAAGGTGGATCAAAAGTGTAATTGGAGAATGAAGCGGAAATAATAGCCAGACGGGTGCGCGTGCAGATGCATGCGCATGCGTGAATGATTTGCGTGAAGATGCCCCCCTCCACCCAAGAAGGTTTGGGGGAAATAATCGGTTGCGTTTCTCACTTAAAACCTAGAATATTGAATTGTGTTTAAATTTGGTCAAGATGTTAAGATTTACGTAAGTTATGACATTTTAAAGACTTCAAAAAGTAGGCAAAAATGACCCCTTCCGACTGATCAGTTTTTCAGAAAAGGAACGAGGCATCACATTTCCCTTAAATGTGGACGGAATTATAAAGATGAGATACCACAAGAAAGTATGATTTCACAAGCTGTGTAATAATATAATTAATACATTTATAATGATAAAAATTGGCAAAAGACAGGAGGCAGAGTTAGAGGTGGCTGAGTTTAAAGATGCTGAGATTCTCCTTAGGAGTGACAAGGATGGACAGGATCAGAAATGAGGTCATCAGAGGGACAACTCAGACAGGAAAGTTTGGAGAAAAAGTGAGAGAGGCCAGACTGAGATGGTTTGGACATGTACAGAGGAGGGACAGTGGATACATTGGTAGGAAAATGCTAGAGATGGAGCTACCAGGTAGGAGACAGAGAGGAAGGCCAAAGAGGAGATTCATGGATGCCGTGAGGGAAGACATGCAGGTAGTTGGAGTCAGAGTAGAGGATGCAGAGAACAGGGAAAGATGGAAAATAATGACTCGCTGTGGCAACCCCTGAAAAGGGACAAGCCGAAAGGAGAAGAAGAAGATAATGATAAAAATGCTGGCACTGTATCACCCTCTTTGGCATCCCCCAAAAATGTAATTAACTTTGATTACATGACCTCAAATATGATGAGATATGTCTGTATAAAAAAAGCAAGGTATCTTTCAAGAGTTATTGGGGGATGAAAGATGAGTTATCCTGTCGTGCTTCTGAGGACCATAACTATGTTTGGATTTCCACCGCTTCTATTTCTAGTTGTTGTTTGGATCCCCTTGGAAGCAATTTACCTCATATATTAGCATATTTTATGACAGTCACTTAACACATCTACACTCCGGTTGGTTGAGAAAAAGACAAAATCATTTTTCCAGCCATTTACCCTGTTTTCTCACTTGGTCTGCCTTGGTCAAATAACATGTAAGCATTTCAATAATAGTGGTGCAATCAGAGTTTTCCCCACCCTGATGTACATTCGTGCCTGTGATGTCATGGTGATCAGGTATATATAAAAATCTCGAAATAGTTATTAAAGAGAAGGTAATGTGTGAATGACTCAGAAAACAGTCATGGTTCAGTGTGACTTGTTTCAATGTTCTGTAATTGCTAAAAAAAAAATTTAAAAAAAGTGACAATGATCCATCATGCATAGAACGCCAACACGGCAAAATGGAGTTTGCACATTAATGGTTGACATGAGTTAGCCAAACGTTTACTACTCTACTGCAGTTTTGAAATCATCAAGATTTAAAAACTTAAGAATTTAAGGGAGTGCTCGGTTTACAGCAGAGCTCTGATCTATAAACTGGAACATGACATAGTCTCTAACTAATCTACGCTAACGCAATAGTTAAGTTTTAATTTTAAAAAAATTCTAGGCCGCAGACATATTACAATCAAATGAAAATCACCAAGTTTGTCAGTAACGGACCATGCACTCTTGTAACCACAATCGCCCAAGCTAGTTCTTTGACCCATTCATAGTAAAGAAAAAAAAAATCAAAGTGCAGCATTGCAGCTGCAGGCCCTCTGGATGTAACTGTTGTTGGGAAGCGTCTCCCTCAAATGGGCCCTCATGAGTTTTATTAAACTTGCAAGGTTTTGCATGTCCTCTTGAGGCCGCTGTTGAGTCAAAAAGACAAATAGCGATCTTGTGAGTGCTTTCCTCCCTAAGGAAGAAGAACAACGCAAACGCGCTGTTATCCCCTGACCTTTGTCAGTGCTCGGAGCAGACGCTTCAGCACTGCATCTTCTCTGTGTGGACACAGGCTGGTCACCGTGTTGACACAACGCAAGAGACAATAGATAGTGTTCCTCTGTGACTGAAAAGATAAGGATGATTACTTGAAATTGCTGGATTTGAAAATGCAGTAAAATCAGACATGAGTCCACTTCCTGGTGTTATCTCCACTCCAGGCACAATTTAACCATACAAAATTAAGGCATTTTTTTTCTTCCTCAATAATGTTCGCCAGCATGATCAGGAACAATTTGAGGATACACTGAATTTCCAGTTCCAAGTTCGACATTTACTTACTTTGTTATTGGCTCAAGTGCTAATGCTAGCACAGCTCTCGTCATAATAAAATAACATAAAATTAAAAAAAAAAAAAATCAGAAGAATCACCTGCAGGTTTCCTTAATAGTTGTGAATAAAATAGACTGATACAACACCACAGTTTACCATTTAACACATGATTTAGAATTGTTACAAGTAGCAGATGTGAAGATAAACATAAGCATTATAACCACCATATCCAAGAAAGAAACAACAAACTCGCTCCTTTGGATTCCTTAAAAGCTGTGAGAAGCGATGGGTTGACATAATTGAATGCTTTGTAGTGCGACGATCTCCACATTGCTTTTCTGTTGTGCATAAAGAATCCCAGTATTTCAGAACTGGGAGATCTCGCATCTCGAATGGATCTCCAACACTACTGGCCCTAAAGCAGAACTGATCTTTTGACCGACAGCTTTTAAGGGGATGAAAAAAAAATGAGTAGCTTGTCCATTGCTGTAGCATTAAACACGATTATCAATATGTTTTGGTACCTTACCTTCTTGAGTACACTAAGAGGCTTCCTGTTGCGTCCCACACAACTTAACCTTACTATATCCTCGGCACCAAGAACAGGCTCCTGTGTAAACATGGATCAAATATGATGGAATATTAAGTTGGATGAAATGTAAATCCTGACATAATTGTGTTTTGCTTGAAGTCTAATGACAGACTTTGAGCTTCTCAAGCCAGGTCCACAGCAGACACGTGAGAACCCGAGCATCCGTCTCTGTCACCAAAAGAGCCCAGCCACATTCGCTGCTGTTCAGCTCCTCCTGTTAGGGAGGTGAGTGACTGACTTTGGAAAATTGTTAGAAAAATGTGCCAATGTGGGATTTGCACCTGTAGAAGAGACGATCGCCTCAGAATGGTTTCTTCCGGTGGATCTTGGTCCGCCATTGCCTTAGCAATTGCACGAGCCACTGAGGTCGGGCGCACATTCTGTGTGCTCCTGGACAACTATTGCGGAATCATCATGAGTCAGAGAATTCATCACACATTTTACAATCCTAAATAGTCGGTCGATTTTACCTCCATGTTGGAGCTGTACTTGGATTGAGCCTTTTTGACCGTACACTTTAAGTTCCTAGCGGAGTTGTTGCTTGGTCGCATAAAGCGTGCATGCGAATGGTTCTTGGTGATCATTTGTGGTGAAAGTGTGGCAGTCTTGGAGCTCAGTGGTCTCAGGTCAGGTTCTATCACATCCCATGCACACCAGGGACTCATCTCCAGATCCTGCAGGACAAGATCAAATGAAATGACAAGAATTGAGTTCTTATTTGTTCAGATTTACAATTCATTTTTCCCAGAAGAAATGATGGAAAAGGAATCAATCTGTTCCAGAGGAACCTAGCGTCATCAAATGTACAGACAATATAAACCATCAATATTGGCGGGAACGCCATAAACTGAAGATTATTGTAACGTAAGCGATGAAAGTTTCTCACAGCTTTAGTGTACAGTCCTTAGTTATTGTAGACGGTGGTGTAATGTAACAAGCAATCGAGAAAGAGACCTTTGTTCCAATTTCTGACATTGCATTATTCTATTTTCTGAACTACCGTATTGGCCCGAATATAAGACGGGCCTGATTATAAGACGACCCCCTCTTTTCCAAGACTCAAGTTTGAAAAAAGACTTTTTGAACACCAAATTAATTTTTATGCAGAAAATAATTACAGTACATCTGAAACAAATGTTTATGACAATATATTTGAGAGAAAACGCATGTTATTTTGACTCATTCAAATCTAAAGTGCAATCACATTCGTAAATGAATGGCTTCTGGTTTTTGAAATGTAAATTACATCATAACTTCTCCTCAGCTGCCGGTTAACCTGGCCGATCTTCGACCCACTTTTCTCCAGATTGTCACGACGTTTCTCCATTTTTTGATATCTCTTTTATTATTTTCTTCTCTTTTCCTTCTTACCGCTATTTTTTATTTTTATTCTTAGTGGTAGGGGTTCACTTGGCCTGGGAGTCAAGTTCAGCATTCGCTTCATTGATATCTGGCGCTATCTAGCGTCGTAAATGGGTATAATGTCTCGACCCCGAATATAAGACGAGCCCCACTTTTTCAGTCCTATTTCAATGCAAAAAAACACCCGTCTTATATTCGGGCCAATACGGTATATCTACTGCTGAACTTTTTTTTTTTTAATCTTTGCCAGCAGTGGTGGATAAAGTAAAAAAAGAAGAGCCAAAGGAAACAGAAACCACTTGTTTTTCATCTTAAAAAGTTCACTGAACTGAAGTCCCTCTTGACAAGAAGTCAATTTGGACTCTGGATTTCTGAATGTGTGAAATTCAGATTCATTTACCACCATCTTGCAGAGGTCAGAGTCACTGTAGCTGCGCTTGTCCAGAAGCAAATCCCTCTTCCTCTCCATGAATCCCAGTTGCTCATCCCAGGAGGACACGGAGCCCGAGCCCACCCGTTTGATGTTGTGATGTTCCCTCAGTAAGGGCAGGAACTGTTTAGACACCAGGGTCTCCCTCACCACTCTGGTCAGGATCCTAAGTGCTGACCTCTTCTCCAGTTCGGCATTTACCTCCGGAGCTGCGGGTAGTCCCATCGCCAAGCAGGAGAGGTGCACACACAAGAGGTACACCACCTGATGAGATGGCAAGATCAATGACGCTGTACAGTTAGCGACACGGACGACCATCAAATCCTGACCTTTGGTATGTGTCTGAGCGTGCGGGCCTCTTGGCCGTGCAACAGAAGCGCCTGACGGTTGAGGTAGTGCTGCAGAGTGACGGGGGATCCGTGTCGCAGGCTGAGGTCTGGGTATTGCACCAGCTGTGTGCTTAGCAGCCGAGCGAAGTCGAACACCTGGCTGATCTGTGCTCGAGTTTGGATGGAGCGCGGCCTCTTGATGCGAACGTAATGGACAGCCTCGCTGGGAGTGATGCGCAAAGTGTAGATTAAGTAGCAGGCTATCAGGACACCTTTGGAGCAGTCACAGTACAACGTTTTGTATGGCGTACTGTCACGTTTGCTAGGAGACCACTGATGGAGCCCAAACCTGTTCTGCCAAGGCCTGCGTGGCAGTGCACAGCAACCCTGCCTTCCCCTACTGCGAAGGCCAGCACCTTTACTCCATCTATTATGTTGACCAAGGAAGACACGCAGAAGTCTGGCATCCCAAAGTTGTAAAAGTAAACTGCAAAATGAACAAACATGCACATTAAATATTTTGGATGATTTGATGAGAAACGTGCACTCACTGGCCTCAACACTAATGAAATTCAGTCCAGCAGCAGTACAAAAAAAAAAAAAACACTCCTGGAACTACAAATAGACATTTGTTGCTCTTGCACTCTTCTGGGAAGACTTTTCATAAGACTTTGAAGTTTGTTTGGGGGAATTTTGTTACCACAAAATTGGAAGCATAACATTGTCCAAAAACGATTACAAGTGCTCATGAACTTAACTCATGTGGAGTCAGCTGGACATCGGGTGTGTCTGGATTGCATCAAGTATTCCACAAAAAAGGGGTTCAAGTATTAAAAAGAAAAAAAAAACCCGAACCCAATCTTCTCAATCTTTATTAATAACTGTTCAGAACATTAGCGGTTCTTCAAAACCTGAACAAGATTGGTGACATGATCTTCTCTCTTGTCTTCCTGGTACTTCGCATATACCCCTCAGCGTGTGTCGTTGAGTAGCTGTATTGGCATTTGATTACTTGAGCACTAAAACTTTCTCTGTGCATTCAGGGCAATAAATAAAAAACATGTCTAAGGTTTTTCTGAAAATTTTTTTTTCTCATCGCCAACTTTTCTCTTCACGACAGGTTCTGAAAAATACATGACTAGGACTTCTTGAGGGGATATCTTTTCCTTGCACTTGGTGTCACTTCAGAATTACATTTTATTTAAAGCTCTCATGAGCCTGAGCTAAGGCAGCCCACATGGTTAACCCCCCCTCTGCTAAAAAAAAAAAAAAAAAAAAAAACTGCCCAGGGCATTGACACACACAAAAAAAGGTGGGGGCCGCCCTAATAGTAAACTTTGAAAAAACACACAAAATGCCCAGGGCAACGACACACGCACACAAAAACGTGGGAGCCGCCCTATTATTAAACTTCAATATCAGGTAGTGGGCTATGAAATATCCTATGGGCGGCAAACGTCCCTCGGCAAGTTTGAGTATCTCACTGTCATTCTCCATGAAGGTCTGCGGCGAGTACGTGAAGCCACTCTTGGGGTCCAAGGGGGGTCCGCAGTGAGCATGCTCGCCTGGCATTTGCATGTTTATGATGGATCTGATATTTAATCTAGGAAAGAAGTCACATATGAGAACACAATGCCACCGCCCACATTTGTTGTTTTACTTCAGACATAAACTCAAGGCAATACCGCTGGAATTGCTCAATGATGTTATACTTGTCAATCAAGATTTTGGAAGGTCGCGCCATGGCGATGATGTCATCAGTCACCCTGGGATTTCAGGGAAGAGTACATGGTATAAATAACCAAATGCCTTTTGCTCCTGATTGTTTAGGAGTCAATCATATAGTCCTACCATGATGAGAAAATGCCTCTGATGACCTGCTGGTTTGTTTTCCAACACTCTGGTCCTTCATAACGGCAGTCCACTCCCCCACAGGCAAGTAGACACAGGAGCTTGGGCGGGATTGCTTTTACCAGGTTCTCCCTGGCCTGGGAGTAAGCGGGTCGCGGAACTGGAACATGGGTCTGCATCCTACACCAGGGAGGTCTAACACTCCACACCCAATATCAGCCTGTCCGACACGACTAAGGGTCCAACTAGTTCAAGTTCACTCAACACTTACCTTCTGAAATATGTTGGACAGAGGCACTATAAGTTCCATTAATCGTATTTAGTCCAAACCCAGAGGCACAAAAAAATAAAAGTAAAACAATACACGAGTTGTTTAATACTGACCCACTCGGCAGCTTGCTGACAGGCAGACACAGAGCTGACCTATCTTTGCTAAAACAGATTAGCTTTAGCTGTCATGCTGTAAATGCGTTAGACCAATTAAATAGCGCTTATACATCCAAATGCAAACACTCAGTATCCATGTCCTAATCCCCCAAAGTCTCTTGTCTTGTTTCGTTTATGATGATATACTGTTCCTAGCAAAAATATTAGCCTCCCTTGAACTTTTTGATATTTTCCCACATTTCAAAAAAATATTAAAAAAAAAAAAAAGTTTTTTTTTGTTTTTGTGAAGAATCGACACCAAGTGGGACACAATCGTTAACCGTAACTACACTTATACAATGTCCTTTTTTTTTTGTGACAAATAAACTGAAAAGTAGGACATGAAACATTATTCACCCCCTTTTCTCTTCGGAAATTTCACAAGCTTTAAACATCTCTCAGAGCAATGTTCCATGAATCATATCGAAATGAACTGCAAACGTACTAAGACACCCGGCTGTTCCGCTAAACTTTTGGCCCAAACAAGGAGAGCACCGATCAAGAGGTGCAGCCAAGAGGGCCACGATCACTCTGGATGAACTGCTGAGATCCACAACTTAGGTGGTGAAACTATTCGTCGCACATTGTACAAATCTGGCCTTTATGGAAGAGTGGCACAAAGACAAAGTTTGCCATGAGGCACAGAGGAGGCACAACAGTCAAACAAGGTACTTTGGTCAAAATTGAACTTTTTGGGCAACATTTATTTGTACACATAGTTTGTTTGTTTTTTTTTGGTTTAAAAAAAAAGTGCACTTCACGATAAGTTTTCCAAGGCACTGTAACAGGAATAGCACAAAGAATAATTGTTGTGATTTTAATCTAATATTTTCATAATACAGTATTAGAAACCGCTCAGTGGGATGCATTGCAGTAAATTATGAATGACAGTTATACACAAAGAAACAAACCCTTTTGTAATAGTATGAATCAAAAATTAGCATTAATATGGATTGGCTTGTATTAAAGACTCCAGATAAATGCATGTTTTCTTGGAATTGAATTTGGTAACAGGAGAACTCAAATATATATTTTTAAAATCTTTATTGTGAACTTATTTGTAATACACTTTAAAGCAAATTCTTGTTATAAACAATCACAAATTTTAGGTTCTGCAAGCGAATGCCGGAGTGCACACCCCCACCAATTGTTTTTTCCAAGATGGAGCAAACAATGAAGTATATAGGCGTATAAAATTGTTCTCAATATTAAGCATTTGCTAGCAAACATTCCAAGCAAAACAAAAAACCTACTTATATGTCATCGAAACAATTTTAGCAATGACGAGACAATGAATCTTCTCTCAAACAATTGCTCGATGGGACAATTGTGTTAGTCTTGACAAATGCAAGTGCAGACTTTTGGTTGTTACATGCATTGAGGAAAACTGTTTGCAATGAAGCAGCACGTACAGAAAAATTGTAAAAAAAAAAGAAAAAAAAAGAAAAAGAAAGAAAAAAGTCTTTTGTCTTTAAAGTCAAAAAAAGCATCTTAAGAGAGCGTGAGCGTTAAGCATGAAATAAAAAGAGAGTCTAGAAGGCACAATGTTGCTTTTTAGATCCATTCACCGGAAGGCTAAGTGGTAGAAAAACACTTCAAAAGATAAATCACAGCAATGCGGGTCCGTATCCGTTGACGAGAACCTCACAAAACCCAACCTCACGCTACCAGACTGGAATTACTCAAGTGGTCAAACTGCATCGTTTTCATGATGACTCTCATAGATTGGTCATACAATGGAATGAAAGTAGAATGACAACCCCCGCCCCACCCCACACTTTCTCTGTCAAAAAAAAAAAACAAAACAAAAAAAAAAACAAAACAAAACAAAAAAAAAAAAAAACCATACTGGCCACCAGCCATGTGTTCCGCAGCTGCAGGGCCAAACGTTGAAAGTCCGTGTGAAAGTTCACGCTTTCATCTGCCCGGATGATTGGCACCTATTTGCACAGCTCCGCGGACAGCCAGTCGAGTCCTTCGTACAAGCCGGTGCCCTGGGTGGCGCAGGTCGCCTGAATGTGCCACTGCAAACAGCAGGCGAGACGATGACACGGGAGCGTACGCAACCAGCCGACGCTTTTTTCCCCACAGACAAGGGCATTCAGAGGCGACTTACTTCTTTGTTCCGCATCCTGTTGAGACCAAGGTTGTCTGTGAGCTCGCTGATTGTAAGGGCGTTGGGGAGGTCCTGCTTGTTGGCAAACACCAGCAACACGGCATCTTTCAACTCTTGCTCACCCAACTGCAAGCACATACACCAAAGACTTCAACCCCATGTGTCTGAATATAATCAAATACGCTTGTCGGTGAAGCACGGTGCAAGTTGCTTCTGGAATAGGCTCACTTGTCTTTAGTGATGACATAACTTTTGATGAGTGCAGCAGAATGAATGTTGCAGTTTACAAAACCCATTTTGTTTGGCAATTAACAGAAAAATGCACAAAAAAAAAAACAAAGTAGATATATTGAAGACATGTTTACCTCTCAAAGAAACCTCCAGAAGCAAACAATGAAAAGAGGCTGCGGGAAGGGCCTGAAAAAGCATTTGAAATGACGAACGCAACAGTCTGGAGAAGTCAATGGGTCACAGGCTTGATGCAGTTATTACAAGTAAGAGTGATGTCACCAAGCATTACAAGTTATTCACTTCAAGTGAATTTAATAATATCTGTTCCAATGCTTTTCTCACTTCAAGTCGGTGCCTTCAAACAAAAGGTGCTCTGCCCTGAGTTGTTTCACTTGTCCAGATGTAGATACCATGAAATAAGAGCTGGAGTTCTGAACTTCTGTTTCAGATTCAGCTTTCCATCTCAAACCCAAAAGTATCCAACAAAAACTAAACTTTTGGAGGGCACTCTATGTGAAAATCTTACTATTAAGGGACTGTAGCCAAACTGTGCAAACAACTTTGCAATTGAAACTCAGCCAATAAAACCTGATGACAAAAGATGTCTGCCAATCCCTGCCTACCACCCACTCCTTCCTCCTTGACACCCACGCATGGAATTAAAAATGAAAGGCATTTTCGCTGTAATTAGAGAAAGTTTTTATTAGGTTGTAAACATAAAATGTAGTTTCGATAAGTTGTGTTTTTTTAAAACACTGTTTTAGTTCATTTCTGAAAATATGTGTGGATGTGTAATCATAACCTTGGTCCCGCCACATTTCAACTAGTGTACGGAACAGAACTCAATGTCCTGCAACCTCACTGACGGAACGTAGCCAAATTCAATCCAAAGATAATGCTCCATTTTGATAGTCAGAGAGGTATTATTCCCATTTCGGCATGTTTCTCGGCACCAATAATACGTACCATCTTTGAGAGCTCGTCTGCAGCCTCTGCCACTCTTTCTCGGTCGTTGCTGTCCACGACAAAGATGAGTCCCTGCAAGACGAAAGCAAAATGGATGACCTTTTTGTATATGACTCTACAGCGGTGGTGGCCAACCCGCAGCTCGCGAGCCGCATGCGGCTCTTTGGCTGGTTCCATGCGGCCCCAGGGCTTTCACATGACAAGCGTAGAAAACTCCTCGTCGGTGGCGCTGCCATTGAAACAACGGCACGAAGTGCAGCAGAATTTACGATGTCAACCCTTATCATTAATCCAGTTACTTGACTGACATACAGGGCAACCAGTCAGATGACAACTGAATTTTGACCTTTAGGTCACCGCTCATGCGTGAACAAGGGCGCTAAGCTCGTCAGTGAATTACCTCTGATTTTAAGGCAGTGATGCCCAATACGTTGATCGCGATCGACTGGGGGCTGATTTCTTGTCACACTGCCATACAGACCAGCTTTGTCTAAAGCTTGTGAAATTGTTGTCAAATACACAAGAGCAAAGACCAACTAGCCACAGCCATAAAATCTTGTAAATCCTTCAACGTTGCCTTTGGTGTCTTGGTAGCATCTGTGATCAATGTCCTTCCTCCTGGCTAGGTGAGGTGTTGGTGGTGCCATAAGCGTTCCACTTCTTAATGATGCTCTGAACGGTACTTAGAAGGATAGACAAAGCCCTTTGAAATCTTTTTGTAACCTTCAACTAACTTGTGCCTTTTAACAATTTTATCCTGGGGTTCCTTTGAATGTGCTTCTTCCAATCATGTTGAATGAATCCTTTCACCACCATGTTCTACGAGTGGTGAAATTTTCCAAGAAAAAAAAAAGGTTTATTCAAAAGCAGGGGTGTCAAAGTCTCGAGGACCGCTTTCCTGCATGTTTTCCCATCTCTCCCTGCTGCAGCACACCTGAATTCAAATGATGAGCTCATCAGCAAGCTCTCTAGGAACCCGATTGCAACTCGGGAAAACATGCGATTAAAGCGGTCCTTGAAGACCGGAGTTTGGCAACCCTGTTCTAGAGTAATCAAAACCCTGCAATTCATTTCAAGTGGGGTGCACTTGGCCCGGTGTTTGATCTGGAAGTTGATTGGTTGCCGCAGAGTAAGTTTGTAAGGGTCTCCACGAGGGGGCTGATCACTTAGCCTAATCAGGTATTTGATTTACTAATTCTTAATAATTATTATGCGCACAGAGTTGAAATAAGTTTGATTTAATTTGTTGTAAATTCCAAGGTGTAAGGTGACAAAAGGTCAAGCGTTTCACAGGGTGTGATGATTTTCTATACACATCGTAATACAAATTGGTTTTGACAGATTGGAAAGAGTCTGTGACTTTTGGTGTTACATTACTTGACATGTGTATCCCTACTGCGTTTATGTATGAATAGTCGTTATTTGATGGAACATTTCATGCTAATTTCCTGCTTGCTGGTCAATACGATTTTACAGAGACTTGATTATTAACTCATTCAGTCCCAGCCATTTTCAGACCCATTAAAAAAAAAAAAAAAAAAAAAATCCTTTAAAACTCATTCAGTAACACCCATTTTCAGACCCGTATAAATTTTTTTAAAAAAATGACTTTCAGTCTTGGAAAAAAAAAAACTCGGAAAAAAGAAAACCTAAGTACATGGGATTGAATGTGTGAAGTCTGAAAATACATAAATATGTCTTTGGGAGTGAATGAGTTCACACACTGACAATGTTTTTTTTTTTGGAACACAGCATGTCTTGCATTTAAATATAGAATGCTACAATGTGTGTAAAAAACGGTTTAGTTTGACAACAAACTCTAGCTGGGGCACCATTAAGCGGTTTGAAACACGCAGGCAAAATCAGACGCTTGCTGTGCAAGTATCATGTTAAATTCAGGGTACTTTAACAACATCGGGAACTTGCATACACACCATGCCATTTAACATGTTTATCAGTTTGACAATATCGTTTTTAAGAACAAGATAAGCCAAAATCAAACCCACAATTAAATTTCAATGAATTACCCAGCCCTATGTGCAGGTGTGTGTAATACCGGCTGCTACTTAGATTTTCCATTTCACTTATGACCCCCACCAAATTCCTCATACCTGTGTGTTCTGGAAGTAATGTCGCCACAGGGGTCTGATCTTGTCCTGGCCACCCACATCCCATACGGTGAAACTGATGTTCCTATATTCCACCGTCTCCACATTGAAACCTGATCACGAGGAGAGAATGTAACCGCAGACCTTAGCACAAAATGACGCACTGATATGACAGCTCATTAAAGATGTCTTTTTACCTATAGTTGGGATGGTAGTTACGATCTCACCAAGCTTCAGCTTGTATAGAATGGTAGTTTTTCCAGCAGCATCCAGACCAACTATGGGAGAACGTTGTGAAATGACACAAGTTACGACATCTGGATGACGACAACATATTTGTTGTTACATAATAGAGCAAGTCGAGCTAACAGAATGTGCCGGTTGGTTTCAAGTAACAGGAAAGATTCATTTGCTAAAATCGCATAAATTAGGCGATCCAGAAGAACGAGAACGACGAATGTCTGGAGAAAAATAGCTAAAGTTGGACAGGTAGTGTGAAAAAAAAAGTTGGGGGAAAAACTACATTCAAAATTGATGGATTATCAAGATTGCGTCAAATTATCCTCGAGAAAGCCAAAAAACGCCTTCGAAAATGAACTATACTTACAAAGCGATTCTACTGTCATTTTTTTCACTTTTTACAACACCGTAGTAAACCCCCATGGTTTATCTTTTAATACGACCACCTGTTTGCATTTCTGAACGTAAACATTTGCAAATTTCTAGTAGAACTTCTCTGAGACTAGCTTAGCGTGTGGCTAAACTCAACCAAGCCCTTTTTTTTTTAAACTCACCCATTAAAATCCTCATTTGTTTTTTGCCAAACAGTCGACCAAAGATTGTAGATATGGTCAGCCCCATGACTGCTGAATGATGTTTGATTGCTTCGCGAAGACCCTTCGACAGAGGTAAACGTGTCAGAAATGCTCGGGTTTCTTCTTCCCAAGACTCCGGACCAACTGCCACGTCCGGGACAACGTGGAACGCGTGATGTCATCCTCCGCTATGGGGTTTATTTGCGGCTGGCAAACTATCTTAAAATAGCAATACCGCCACCAACCGGACTGGAGTGTGACATGGGCAAAAGTGCAGAAAATAAAAAGAAAAGCAAAACATACAAAAGATAGAGAAAAAAAAAACAGAAACCATATCACACTACATTCTGTGAGGAAGCGAATTACGTTGACAAACCTGATGAATGGGATGTGAAAAAAAGTTTCCTTGACTTCAATGTGTTACAATAAACAATGCTTGGAAGACTTAAAATTACATTTCTATGTCTTGTGTAAGAAGGAGAAGCTTGTTGTACAGTGTACACGTAACGGTGTACACCGTACAAAAAAAACTGAATCATTTGCGCATGCGTCCAAATCAAGTTAAATAAAATGTGGCTTCCAAACGAACGAGCGGTCAATCAAATTATATGATAGTACAAAAGTGTAAGCCAAACTGTACAGTGTACGCCTTGAAGCTGATCCCTGCATTGTTTAAACACACACTTCGCACCACACCTCCACAGATACCACAAGGACGTAACAACATCATTTGGATTGAAAACAAAAAAGGCCTAAATAGAGCCACAAACTATCTGAAACCTCTTTGTAAAAAAGACACTAAGGATCGAGGGATTTTAAAGCAACGGTCCTCAGCAAGGTTGGACCGAGATCTTGCATTCAGAGGATGGGACAAAAAGGAGGAACAGAAGTCTGCTGAAGACTATTGAGGACAGTGAGAAACATTCTGAAGTTAGAGCTTCCAAAACAAGATTGAAATCAACGGCAGGCAACTTTTCAAGTGACTTAAAAAGAGAGGTACAAAACCTACTTAGCCCTAAGGTGACATGGAAGAAAAAAACATTCTCGTTGCCTTGCAAAAATTTTTTTTTTCAAGGGAACGTTTTTTTTAAATGCAAGTTTATGTACTTCAGTTTGGCTACTGTAGCATCTAATGCAAAGTTGTTTGAGAGACGCCAGGAGGTTGGAGGTGGCAAGGATAATGGAGGAGGACTTGTAACGCTTCAGATGTAATTTGCTTTTTTGGAAAGCGTGCTTAATGTCAATAACAAGCCCATTTCAAAGTAAAATTCAATTAAACTCGACCATGGGTGAAAATGCGCCACCTGTGTTGCTTTCATTTACCCGGAAAATGACCCGGAAGCACATAGTCACATTAAAAAAAAAAAAGAGCTTCTTTGCAAAAAATAAAAATAAAAAAACAAAACTGCGTTATCTCGTTGTCTTTGGTATGGAGCGCAAATCTTTGCGTTTTGCAAGGGAATACAAACTTTTTTTTTAATTGTTACCTTATGTTACCTTATCGGCTATTAAAAAAAAAAAAAAACACCTGACAGACTTATTCAAAATGTTTAATGCAATTTTTTTTCCAAAAATCGAACTTATATGTATTGTTAACATGTTGTAAGTTATATATATATATAGATAAGTCAGACGCATCACAGGTAGTTAATAATGTGTATCAAATCGATTATGTTGTATAGCTCCTTGAAACCCGAAGTGCGGTACATTTTCAACAAAGTTGCATCTTAAAATCAATAAAACCAGACAACAAACAACGACAACCAAAAACAACTACACAAATTAGAAAATTAGCACCCCCAAAAAATTAATAAAAATACAAATAAAAAGATTGCGAAGAACAAGGTTGAGACACATGACTGAGCACAGGGGACCAGAGTGACCCAGCTTCCAGCCACAGAGACTCCACCACAGGGGCCATTCCAACCCAGGCAGACGGAGGAATTTATTGTGCACCTTGGTGGTCACCTGAGGTCTTTCTGGAATGGAACGACCTCATCTGCGTTGCCGTGATCTTTGTGAGAAGGTGCCAATTGTGTAGCATACAAACCATTTGAGTTGCATTGACATGACTGTAGCCTAGTCTCCATAAATTACAGTGCCAAAATGAAAAAAAAATCTCATTGAGGATTTAATTAATTTAATTAACTCAGACGTGCCTGTGGTTGCCTGTGCTGTGTGCATGCAGCCGTGCGGCCAACTATATTTTAATGACATAAGCACAGCTGCAGATAATAAATGCCTTGACTCCAGATGATGCGATACAGCAGGAGTGGCCAACCCGCGGCTTGCGAGCCGCATGCGGCTCTTTCGCTGGTTCAATGCGGCTCCCGGGCTTTCACACGACAAGTGGAGAACACGCCTCGCAGGTGGCAATGCCATTCAAACAACAGCGCTAAATACACAGAACATCCTACGTCAGCCTATCATCAATCCCGTTACTTGATTGACATAGAGGGCAGCCAATCAGATGACTGAATCACCGCTCATGCGCAAACAAACTCATGCGCTAAGCTAATCAGCGAATTACCTCTGGCAGGGGTGCCCAATACAATCGCAATCGACCAGGAGCCAGTGGACTGGTCCCAAGTCGACCGCAAGGGGTGGGAGGAGGAAATGGGGCGGCGGCGGGTGGGGGGTTTCGTTCATGTTCAGGCCGTTCTGGCTGTTGCTCATCATGGCGTGCGTGCATATGTGCGCGAGTGCATGTTTGGGCACCCGCGTGCGTGCGTTCGTGTGCGCGCGAGGACGGGATGCCCGTGTGTATGTGGCTCTTGGCAACACAGTAAAAGAATGGCTCTTCGTCTCTGACTGGTTGGCCACCCCTGCTATACTGTACAGCACAGGTGTCGAAGTCCGGTCCTCGAGGGCCGGTGTCCTGCATGTTTTCCGTAGATGTGTGTGGGTGTGTGTGTGCGAGACAAACAGCAGCCAAAAAGAGTCCATATACACTAGCCTGATCAATCCTACAAAGCCTGATCTTTCCTACAAAGGTAAAAGTTGCTTTTTGTTTTTGTTTTGTTTTTCGGTCGCAGTTATCCACATCAAGAAAATTGTGAAAGTCACGAACAGCTATATGCTCTCTCTCCCCAGCAGCTGTGTGCTTCTCTAATCTCGATCCATCCATCCATTTTCTGATCCTGCTTCCCTCAGCCCTCTAGATTCCTATTCTTTGCTCGTGCCCTTGGTGAATTGCACACGAAGCAAACTCTGAATGAGAATAATGACGATCAAAGATATAGCGCAACAGCTCTGATCACAAGCTGCAATTGCAGACTGCTGAGCGCTCACAACTTCCGCTGACGTAGTCACGCGCCACCGTAGGTTAAAGATTTACCTGCTTTATTTTATTTTATTTTAGAATCTTTCTTTGGGAAAATGAGACTGATAGGATGATTAGGGTGCAGTGTGCATTAACACAAAACATATATTACTAAAATGTCCAAACACACACAATTTTTTTTTTTCTCCTCAACACCTTTCGGATCTAATTGGGACGAGTCCTATATCTGCCGGTAGATCAGGATCGACGTAATGGGCACCCCTGTCATAATGAATAAAATTAATTACATGACAAGCAATATTTTCCGGGTACTCAGGTTACCTCCCACATTCCAAAAACATGCATGACAGGTTAATGGAACACTCTAAATTGTCCCTAGGTGTGAGTGTGAGTGTGAGCGTGGATGGTTGTTCGTCTCTCTGTGTGCCCTGCAATTGGCTGGCAACCGGTTTAGGGTGTCCCCGCCCGCTGCCCGAAGACAGCTGGGATAGGCTCCAGCACCCCCCTGTGACCCTTGTGAGGACAAAAAGCGGATCGGAAAATGGATGGATGGAACATATATTTTTCTTTTTGTCTTTGTTTTCTTCTTTTTTTTTCATCAAATGTGGAAAGAAATTTAATCGTGGTTAGAATTGTGATCATGCATTGTCAAGCATTGTTGTGTCTTCAGTATTATAATGAATGAAATTAATTTCATTACAAGCAGTTTTCTCGAGGTACTCCGGTTTCTTCCGACATTCCAAAAACATGCATGGCAGGTTGATTGAGCACTCTAAATTGTCCCTCGGTATGATTGTGAGCGCGAATGGTTGTTTGTCTATTTGTGCCCTGCTATTGGTTGGCAACCGCGACCCTCGTGAGGATAAGCGGATTCGAACATGGATGAATGAATGAACATTTCGAAGCGACAGTCTTACCAAATTTCTAATGGAGCGTAACAGGGATAAAAAGGACAAACATGTTTTGA
Source organism: Hippocampus comes (assembly GCF_001891065.2). Classification (NCBI taxonomy): domain Eukaryota; kingdom Metazoa; phylum Chordata; class Actinopteri; order Syngnathiformes; family Syngnathidae; genus Hippocampus; species Hippocampus comes. Next base: position 2,891,413 of record NW_017806236.1, read on the forward strand.
TGCAGATAGATTCCTTTATTGAACAGAGAGATGCTCTTTGACATTGCCAATGTGTTGTCAATCACAGGTGAGTGTTGTGAGAAAAAGAGAAATTTGTAGTCAACCCATCAACAAATAAAGACACCGCAAAGGTTTGATGCTGTCTCAGTGAGTCATCATGATTAGCAAACTCCATTGTGATAGAAGACAGCACGGTAAGATGAGTGGTTAGTGGTGGGTGCGGTGCACGTCCTTGATGCAAACATATACGTTGGTGTCTGTGCAGGCGTCGGTGTCCCAAAGTCCATCTTTTAGAAAAAAAATGTGTAAGCATCAGAGTACTATGTTCTGAACAATTTTGATGACTGATTTCACTTACCATCCTCAGCAATAACCACACAGTCACCAACACATGGCAGGTTGATTGAGCACTCTAAATTGTCCCTCGGTATGATTGTGAGCGCGAATGGTTGTTTGTCTATTTGTGCCCTGCTATTGGTTGGCAACCGCGACCCTCGTGAGGATAAGCGGATTCGAACATGGATGAATGAATGAACATTTCGAAGCGACAGTCTTACCAAATTTCTAATGGAGCGTAACAGGGATAAAAAGGACAAACATGTTTTGATGCAGATAGATTCCTTTATTGAACAGAGAGATGCTCTTTGACATTGCCAATGTGTTGTCAATCACAGGTGAGTGTTGTGAGAAAAAGAGAAATTTGTAGTCAACCCATCAACAAATAAAGACACCGCAAAGGTTTGATGCTGTCTCAGTGAGTCATCATGATTAGCAAACTCCATTGTGATAGAAGACAGCACGGTAAGATGAGTGGTTAGTGGTGGGTGCGGTGCACGTCCTTGATGCAAACATATACGTTGGTGTCTGTGCAGGCGTCGGTGTCCCAAAGTCCATCTTTTAGAAAAAAAATGTGTAAGCATCAGAGTACTATGTTCTGAACAATTTTGATGACTGATTTCACTTACCATCCTCAGCAATAACCACACAGTCACCAACAGAGCTATCAGGCTGTGAATTTGTTGTATCGAAATTAGGGAAATTCTGGTCTGAGCCATCAGTCCATATGTAGTCACCATCCTGGAAGAAAAAGGTCCCTTTTGAATCGGTCACATGAAGACAACGACGAGTTTGGATGCACATCTGCTGTTCGTTGGTCACACAAATGGCAAAACTGATGTTTGCTGTCACAATAGATTTTGGGGCAGGGGGTTGGAGAGTAAGGTCAGGGGACTGCAATGTTCAAGAATTTATCCTTAAAGAAAACTCAGTTGGGTAACAAAGGTGAACTCAAGTCCTCCCCGGTGAATATTTGACAATTGTCAACAGCTATGGTATATTCTCTTCTTATGAAGTATACCATACTCTCCACCTCCTTCCTACAAGCTGGTGACAAGATGGAGTCTGGAGGACACGTTTATTTTCAATGTGGCAAAAGTACTTTTCCTGAAATACAAGAGACAGGATTTAATCAAAAATATTTCTGTCGGTCAATGTTTCACCTCAATCGCGTCATGTAATCCAATCCAGCCTTGGCTGTCATCACCACCGGCTCGAATCAGTTCAAGAACAAGTGCATTTTCCAAGTCATTGTGGATGGAGACCAGATTCCCACTCAGAATGTTGCAGACGGCCTGATGGAAAAAAAAACAAACCAAAATAAAAAAAACACTCCGCAATAAAAGTGAATTTCACTTATTTTGCTCTGTCAGCCAGTTGGCAAGATATTTTGACTCTAAAACCAAAGGCAGATGAATAACTGATTATTATAGCGCTAAACTCGTTGGGAACTACATTATGAGTATTTCTTTGCATACCTCTGCATCTGCAAAGGTCCTTGCTTCATCTTCAAAGATGTAACAATGACAGTCCAACTGAGTCCACCCTTTTGGACAGTCATTATCTGCAGCACAATGGTTGTTTCAAGAAGAAAACATGATAAGTTTAATTAAAACAGGTGGCAATGCTGACACAACTTGGAAAAGCAATGTTCATTTGAAAAAAAAAAGTAAAGAGTCAAAGCTACCAACTTTTCAAATAACTCATAGGGTAAGACCACTGTGAAGGAGAAAAGCACATTGTCAAAATCCGACTGCAGAACAGTGACAGACAAAAATATTAATACAGGAAACATTGTAGTATGTGAATTACAGTCAATGAGTGAGATATTGACTTACAAATCCAGAAATGAGTCCGCAGATCCCATAAAGGAGGAACAACAAGCGAAGAGCAAACGTCATCTGCAATGAAAGAAGCATATACAAAATATTTTAAAGAACATATGTCTGGGTTACATTTACAACCGACCAGCTGAAGCAAAAAAAATGCCGTGAACGTTGCAATGAGTTTCCAAAGAGTTATGAAAAGTTGTTGTGTAAAACTCACCTTTGCAGTTGTGATGCCTGATGCAGAGAAAGATGATGAGCCGCTTTATATATGCTCTGTTGACAGTCTAGGAATGTTGAAAATGCAGATTATGCTGACTTCCATGACACGCGATCATGTCAAGAAAAAGGAATTCAAGTGAAGGATGTAACCAATAATGAAGTACAGGGTGACCCAAAAAGATGCGTACCCATGAAATTTTTTTTTTTTTTTTTTTTTTTTGTTTGTGGATTTCCCTGGTATACATTGTCTTTGAGGAAACCCCACAGAACCCCTCACTGCAGCAATGTTTTCTTCTGTCCTTGCACTCTTTTTCCTGCCTGAATAAGTTCCCCCTGTGGCTTTAGAACATAAGTTCACTACAGTCCCATGCTCTCTGAACTTCGTAACCCAACTAACAATCGTTGATTTTGGTGGAAAGTTGCGACAATGGAAACGTTTTCGAAACTGAATCTGTACACTCTGGTATGATTTTGTCGCAAAATAGATCTCCAGGGAGAATGTCTTCTGCTGATTTGTCCAAGACATTTTTGGGGCAACTATAGCTGAAAACGATCATCCATAGGTTCACCTTTCACGTCCTGCAACAGAAAAGACATTCGTTAAAAAATGGATTTTTTTATCGAATAAAATATGGGTACGCATCTTTTTGGGTCACCCTGTACAACAGCATGTGCCACACTTCCGCCTTTGCCATAAGCACAGTTACCAAACTCAAGGTCCGGGGGCTAGATCCGGCCCACCACATCATTTTATGTGGCCCGTCAAACCAAATCATGCATGTCGACTTCCATGATCCTTGCTAAAATCTGTACCAAAATGTCAAATTGTTAGACATGAATAAATAATGCTGAGATTTTGCAATAATTTTGTTACCCTGTTTGCACTCACTTGAACGGTAACCGAACAAACTATAATAGTTGACTGCTCTCAAAACTAGTAATGCATCAATTTATTGTGTACAAGTATGAACACGATGAGATGATTAAACATTTATTTGGCTTCACTGTCATAACGGCCCTCCGAGGGAAGACGTAGCTCCAAAGTGGCCCGCGACAGAAATGAGTTTGACACCCCTGCCATACTGGTTTTGGACCAAAGTAAGTCGCTGCAATCAAATTTGCTACATTTCTGCCTGGGAGAAAGAGAAGGACGGACATATGGACACATTTCACGTGTGACTGAATGAACCTGTCGCTGTGTAAACCACGTGGACCGATTATGACTGTGATAGGCACAACAAACTCCACAAACGAAACAAGTGACCTCGCCAGGGACCGGTGCAGCACAGTAACAGAGAAAGGGCAACATTTGCTCAGAATGAATAGAAGGAAATAAATAGGTGGGATGCTATGGTGAGACTCATAGCAGGGAAAATTGGTACATTAAATGAGGTTTCTGTTTTCTGGTGCTCTTTATGCTGAGAGAGAGCACACTTGCGTTATTTCAGCAGGGATTTATTATTATTATTATTTTTAATGATTTCTGGTCAAATAATTTGAATGTAAAATGGACAGTTACACATACAATACCTTTGTGGTTGCAAATGTACCATGATGTTTTCAGGCGATGTTATTGTTACTGAAATGTTTTTTTTTTTTCGATAACTTAAAAATATGTCATGATGATTGAAATGACACAAGTGCTCGTGGTTTTATTATTTTTTTTCATTTTCTGTTGTTTTTGTTTTCAAATTTTCAAATTGAGGTTTTTCGTGCTCAGATGTACGGAGTGAAAGAAGCTCATTCATCTGGATAGGTTGCATGCCAATTAAGCGAGTATAATTGTGTTTACTGTAGGTGTTAGCGTCACACACTTTTGTGTTTGAGCATATGGGGGGGTTTATGTCATGGGTGTGTCATCAGTGGGAAGGTAAAGTTCCTGAGTGCCTGCAGAAACTCAAAGGAGGTTATTGTCAAAAGAAGCAGTAATTGCAGTTTGTTGATGACACTCAGGAATTTATAGTGTCATAAAATGGTGCCTCCGCCCCTACACCCTGTGATTTAATGAAGACAATGTTGTACTGATGATGTGTTAAGTATTCAGAGAAATCCAGTTTGACAGTATGTTTTCAGTAGGTGCTTTTCAGCTGTGCGCTGTTCCCTGAATACATTTTACTGCAACTTTTTAATTGCGTTTCATTCCTTGTAAATTCCGTCGACTAAAATGTTTTAAACTTTTGTGTTAATCTAACTTGTTGTCATTTTTAGTCGACTGCATTTTATGGCATTTTAGTTCTACCAGAGCTAGTTGTTAAGATTTGGGGAACTAGTGGAATGACTATGAAAATGAAGTGCAAACATACAGCGCTCTTACTTTATTCAAAACGATTTTTAAAACAAGAGTGATGGAAAAATAATCAGGTATAAGTGTTTGCGAACTGAGGAAAGAGATTTTTGAAGCTTTGGAGGTGGATTTTTTTCCTCCCCCATTCTTGCTTGCTGTACAGCAAGGGGTGTCAAACTCATTTTTGTCGCGGGCCACTTTGGAGTTACGTCTTCCCACGGAAGGACATTCCGACAGTGAAACCGAACGAATGTTTACGGAATCATCTCAGAGTATTATTACTTCAACTATCTGTTTGTTCAATTAGGTTTAACGTTTCTTTTTTTTTTTTCCAGACAATGGTCTCCTTTGGTGACAAGAAAAAGTCTTACTTATCCTACAGTTTCGGCTGTCACTTCAACCTTAGTTGAACCTTTCACTACTTCCTTGTAATGAATCTTAAAAACAGCTAATTGTTCGATAATTGTTCAAGTGAGCATAAACAGGGGAACAATATGATAGCAAAATGTCAATGTTATGGATCACACAATCACAATTTGACATTTCGTTACAGACTTTAACAAGGATCATGGATGTTGATACATGAATTGCTTTTGCGGGTGTTGTCAGCGGCTTACTTATGCAGTATACCCGCGTGTCACCCCTCAAGGTGGCTGGATAAATGGAGGAAAAAATATGCGTGACACGTCTCTTCTGCTTTTATTAGAATTAGTTAAGTATAACACACACAGCATATATCACGGACAAACCGGAAGTTGAAACAGGTCCTTCAAAGCAAAACAGGAAATAATTTAGAGCACACTTGTCTGTTCACAACAGCGGGCCACATAAAATGATGTGTCGGGCCAGATCTGGCCCCCGGGCCTTGACTTTGACACCTGCGCTGTCCAGTGTCACTTGCGCAATAGTCCAGGGTTGCAGTTGAAAACAAGTTAAAAAGTGACAAGAATGAGAGGTAAACATGGACACGGCCCAAGTGGCTGGACGTAGCTGACTGTCAAAGATGAAGAGATAATGAGCAGACTGCGAAGAAATAAAGTCAGAAGAGATCACAAAACTAAATTCAATTCATAAGTCAGCAAAAACACAGATGATGGCATCTTTACATGACTCATTCAATGTGACTCTCAGGATAAATGACTTCATATGAACAGAATTTGGACTCAACAAGGAGTGGGATCTTTGCATTTTGGGGTTGACAATCAAATTTTTCTTCTGCCCGGTTGTTATTGATAACAAATTTGATCCGGCCCTTTACTGGCCCTGCTCATGTTACTATACCAGGGGTGCCCAATTCTGGTCCTCGAGAGCCCCGATCCAGCCTCTTTTCTGATGTCTCCAGCCTCTAAGCACATCCGATTCAAATGATCAGCTCATCAGCAAGCTTTGCCAAAGCCTATGATGCTGTCACTTCGAGCCCTGAAGGGAGACGCCGTTGTGAACGTGATGTATTTGAACGACAGTATTTGACCCAACTCAAGTGATTTTGAGTTGTTTGACCCATTTGGAACGATTGGTGTGGTGTTCAAACACTGAATTGAATGTAATCATATCAGTGCATTGATTTATTCTGTCTCAAGTGTGCAGTGCCTTTTAAGGGGGCTTGTTTTCACTCACCAGAGGGTTTAAGGAGGCAGTGTGGCTGCCTTGGCCTGATCATTCCCCTCTTTGGTAAACCATCTCAAGCATAGTCATTTGTTTTTGTTTAGTTTTTTTTAATGAACTATTTTTTGAAACAATGCTTGTATTTTTGGGACTCCATTCCTGTGCGTGGGGGATTTCTCTGGCATCTTGGTGCGTTCTAAGTCAGAGCTGGGATTGACCTCATTGTCGAATTACCAGCGTTTGAGTTACAAAGGCAGAAAAGAAGAAAGTGACCTCCATGCTATTCTTTCAACAACTGTTGGACAAAAATGAGACATGTTTTTCTGACATCGGAATTATCGTAAAATGCTGTGAATAATTAATAATTATGTATAACGTGCAAACCCAAATAAACCTTAAAAGAAACCTTTTCATGCCCTGTACCAGTGTTTTACACAGTAACCCGATTTAATGGGAACCCTTATTGATATCTGGTTGCATTTGTTAAAGTGCATGTATTTAATGTTCGCATAACTCACGATACACTTGAAGTTTTTTTTTTGATGGATTTAACCAATCTTGGTAGTTGCCCACGTTTTCACTGTTTTGGTCACTCTCCTCCACCTGCATCTCTTCTGTTTTGAAGAGAGCACCAGGAGCATGTTCGGAGACAGAAAAGAAAAATATATTTGGATTTACAAAGTACTCAATTTGAATAGACTGTATGCATCGGTTGCACGATTAAAATGCAGGAAACTAACATGCCGTTTGATTATTTTCGAGGAAAAAAGGGGAACATTATGCCATTTTACCACCGTTCAGTCATGTGCAATCAAAAATGGAGTACTTTATTTTTGATTCCTAGAAAAAGGATGAGCTATGAGAGCCATTATTGCCTCCCCCCTCATTAGCCCTGTCAGGCAACAAGGAGATTTTATTACATGTATTATTATGATTATTTATTTTTAGGGGAAGTCAAGTCAAAAATGTTCTTTCGAATAATATCTTCTATATGGCCCCACAAGTCTAAACACAGCATTTTGATGACTATTAGGTATGTGGAAAGTGAACTGAGAAAAAATAAAATAAAATAAAAAAAAACTCAAATCCACCAGTTTTTATCTGTCTCAGGGGATTTCCCGTTTGTCATTTGTGCTTTGACTGAAAATGATATCACATTCTCAAGGGCTCAGGTAATGGCCAATCATGACTTACCTGTTTTCTCGGCTTGGTCGTGTGACATTCGCAAGATGAGCCCTGAGGCACTGAAATGTCATTTGCGGTTGACAGCAAGTGGCAAAATGTGAGATCCTTGAGAGATCATGAGGGTTCGATTTTGCTGCTTAATTCATATTCCACAATTGTAATACTTTTTAATTTTGTGGAGCAATTATTTTGTGTATGTTATATTGTAGAATCTTTATGGTCAGTGGTGCAAATGCTTAACGACTGCATAATTATCTTTGTTGTCAGACCATTGCGATGGGCCATTGCGATGAACAGCGATGAAAAAATAAATGGTTGCCGGTACTGTAGTTGTATCAACTGGTGTGTGACACAAAAAAGGTTGGGGACCGATGGTATAAAGTTTATAAACTCGGAGTTGCACATGGCATTTCAATTCTATTTGTATTATCTATGATTTTTTTTTTTTTTTTTTTATCATGACTCGAGGCAGCTGGTTAGCACATCTGCTTCATAGTTCAGAGGTCCTGTCCTTCCTGTGTGGAGTTTGCATGTTCTCCCTGTGGGTTTTCTCCGGGTACTCCAGTTCCTCCCACGGTCCAAAAAACAGACATGGTCGGTTAATTGATCACTCCAGATTGTCCCTGGATGTGTCGCTGCCCATCTTTAAAACTTGTCTCAAAACTCATTTGTATTCTTTGGCTCAGCATGACTCAGACTTGATCTTAGTTTGACTGTTTTGTGCTTTCTGCTGTATTCATGATTAATTCATTGTTTTATTGTTTATTATTGTATATATGATATTTGCTCCACGTACAGCACTTTGTATACAGCAGTGGTTGTTTTAAAGTGCTCTGTAAATGCAGTTGAGTTGAGTGAGAGTGAACGGTTCTTTGAGTATATGTGCCCCGCAATTGGTTGGCAACAAGTTCAGGGTGTGCTATTTGTCCATGTTTTAATTTTAATTCCGCTTTTGTCTTTTGCATTGTTGAACCACAAGCGATGGCCACGTTTGTGTTTCTTGGCCATGAATACCAACGTCACATTTTTATCAATTTTGGAACAGACATCATTTTAAATTTTAATGGTTTGCATTGTAGTCATCTATGACCATGCATTGTTGTTCTATCTTTATGATGATGATTTGGAAATTTTAAGTTTTAAGCAATGGGCTCTGTAAGTTTGAAAAGGAGCATGTTTTAAAAAAAGAAAAAAGAAAAAAAAAAGACCAACAAATATTTTGATGCAGACAGATTCCTTCATTGACTGGAGAGGTGCTCTTTGATGTGACAAATTGGTTGTCAGGAACAATTGTGGAATAGGGAAGAAAAGGAAAATTGATCGTAAACCCAAGAATACAAAGACACCACGAAAGTATGATATTCTGTCATTGAGTCATCATTGTGTTGATGGAACTTCATTGTGACTGAAGTAAGATGAGCGATTAGTGGAAGACACGGTGCGCTTCCTTGATGCAAACATATTCATCGTCATCTGTACAGAGCGCAGATTCCCACTGTCCATCTGTAAGAAGCAACCGTTTACGTATTACTGTACATCATTGTGTTCTTATCAAACTTCAATCACTGATTTCACTTACTCGTTTCATCCATTGCTACACAGTTGCCATTAAGTGCATTGGGTTGCCCAGAACCAAAGTTACGGAAATCCTCAACGGTGCCATCAGTCCATATGTAATCACCATCCTGGAAGACCAAGTGACTTTTCAATAAATGACACTTGACGATCACAACTGCTTGCATTTGCATCTGCTGTTTGTTTTGTCACAACAGAATCTAATATTGATTGTGCTTGAACATTGTTAGAATCATGCAGTCTCATTATGAAACTGAGCCAAGCTGGAGTTCGAGGTAGGAGCGTGGAGCAAAAGGTGATGAAATGATGGTTGGAGTGTTAAATGTACTGGACAATTTTTCCTGAAAGAAAAATGGATTCATTCACCAAGTTGAACGACTACAAGATCCTCTCTGTGCACATTTCACAAATGTCAAGATAGATGATGTGTTTCACTGTGTTTTCCCCTCATGAATTCCGAACAATGGAATGCTGAATACTCTCAACTATACGCCTCCAGCCCATAAACTGGTGACAAGGTTGAGCACACGTTCCTTTTCTATGGCAAAATTACTGAAATACAAGTGACAGGTATTACTTAAAAATATTTCTGCTGCTTTACCAAAATTGTATCATGAAGTCCAATCCAGGCCTCGTCATCATCATTGGTACCAGCGAGAATCAGTTGCTGAACGACGGCATTTTCCAGGTCACTGTGGATGGACACCAGATTCCCACCAAGAATGTTGCAGACAGCCTGGGAGGAGGGGTAAACACATAGATTTCAGTGTTCCAGGTATGCCAGGCAGTTAGCAAGATATTTTGGCTCTGGGTGGCCAAAATGTTCAATTGTAAGACAGATAGTTCACTGCTTGTACAAGGAGTGAGCTATTTTCTTCCATACCTCTGCATCTGCAAAGGTCCTTGGTTCATCCTCGTAAACGTAACAGTTGCAGTCCAACAGAGTCCAGCCTTTAGGACAGACAAGGTCTGCAGCACAGTTGTTCCGGAATTATTGATGTGTTTTCAGGTAAAAAAGAGAAAATCAACTGTGGTGTCCATGAACTTGGAACTAAAAACGTATGACTGAGTCACAGCTACCAACCATTGGATTTTTTTGAAGGGAAAGCCCACTGAAGAAGAAAAGCACGTGGTTTAAATAAAACTGAACATTGGAACAAATGAAGACACCCGTATGTCAGACACCATTGTAAATCTATATTGATTTAAGTCGGTGGGGTGAGATTTTGACTTACGACTCCAGTCAAGAGTCCACTGATCCCGCAAAGGAGGAACAACGAGTGAAGAGCAAATGCCATCTGTATAATATTGAAATATACTTTAGATTTCGAACACACACAACAACAAAAAAAAACCACATTAGCATTTCATTTTCATTTAGGCCCGTGAAACATGAACGCAGTAAATGTTGAAAGAATGACATGAAATTGAAATTTGGAAAGTAGGATGTAAAGCTTACCTTTGGAGTCGCGATGTTTGACACTGTCGAGAGTTATGACAATCCCTTTTATATGTTGGGCTGTCAGTTATGCAAGGTCAAGTGACATGTCAAATCAAGTCAGACAATTCGAACTTAATTAGTGATTGAAAAAAATGAAAAGAAAAAAAAACTTCATTAGTACGGTTCTGTCTTTGACAAACAGGTTCTGGGCCAGAGTGAGCCACTGGGAAACTGTCTCCTAGACTAATGAGGAATATTTTAGTAATTAGTCTCTTCTTACATCACAGGTCAGAGGTTGTTGGTTCGTATCCATAATTCAGCATTCCTGTGTGGGGTTTGCATCTTCTCCTTGTGCTTGTGTTTCCTCTGGGTATACCGGTTTCCTTCCACACTCCAAAAACATGCACCCTGGGTGATGAAGACTCAAAATCAGGGGTGGGCAAATCATTTTGCAAAGGAGCCGCATGAGAAACTGGAACGCTTGCCAAGTGCCCAGCCAACATGCTAACCTCAGCTTTGTCTCTAAGATTTTTAATGTACTTTGAGAAAGCATATCATCTCGTTTCGATATAGAGTATTGCTATGTGTCCAACTCATATTAGCTGTTCCTACCCAGGACTCCAAATACTATTAATTTGGAAGAATATTATTGAGAGTGATGAATAAATTTATACAGTCACGACTTTTAATGTACCCAAGACGTACAGAATATGAAACTGTAGCTTGGCGTATTAACCCTTTAACACCGAAGCCATTCAACTGGAAGGTATCGGCGGCGACATGTGCCGCCGCAGACATGTTCGGCGTTAAAGGGTTTTATCAGGTCAAATCGTCTTGGCCCTCTTCCCTACACTGTGTAGAAAATAAGAATGTTGCTGATGTTTTGGATCACTGTGGTCATTTGTTAGTCTAGTTCAGGGGTCGGTGAAAGTCGAGGTGGCGTAGGCCAAACAAGAGGCCTACGATGGCTTGTATGCTAGGCTGGACAGCAAGGAGGGAGAGACTGATCTATACAGGTTGGTGAGACAGAGAGACAGAGATGGTCAGGATGTGCAGCAGATTTGGGTGATTAAAGATAGAGACGGAAATGTATTGAGAGGTATCTGTAGTGTGATGGGAAGATGGAAAGAGGACTTTGAAGAGTTGATGAATGAGGAAAATGAGAAAGAACAAAGAGTAGAAGAGGTGACTGTTGTGGACCAGGAAGTAGTGAAGATTAGCAAGGATGAAGTGAGGAGGGCATTGAAGAGGATGAAGAGTGGAAAGGCACTCGGACCTGATGATTTACCAGTGGAGGTATGGAAGTGTCTAGGAGAGGTGGCAGTGGCGTTTCTGACTGGGTTGTTCCACAAGATCTTAGACGGTGAGAAGATGCCTGAGGAATGGCAGAGAAGTGTGCTGGTGCCCATTTTTAAGAACAAGGGAGATGTGCAGAGTTGTAGTAACTATAGAGGAGTAAAGTTGATGAGCCATCCAATGAAACTATGGGAAAGAGTAGTTGAAGCTAGACTAAGAGCAGAAGCGAGCATTTGTGAGCAGCAGTATGGATTCATGCCAAAAAAGAGTACGACAGATGCAGTATTTGCTTCAAAGATGTTGATAGAGAAGTACAGAGAAGGTCAGAGGGAACTGCATTGCGTCTTTGTAGATCTGGAGAAAGCGTATGACAGGGTGCCCAGAGAAGAACTGTGGTATTTTATGAGGAAGTCTGGGGTGACAGAGAAGTACGTTAGAGCGGTGCAGGACATGTATGATGACTGTAAGACAGTGGTGAGGTGTGCTGTCGGTGTGACGGAGGAATTCAAGGTGGAGGTGAGACTTCACCAGGGTCAGCTCTGAGCCCCTTCTTATTTGCGATGGTGATGGACAGGCTGACAGACGAGGTTTGACAGGAATCTCCCTGGTTTATGATGTTTGCTGATGACATTGTGATCTGTAGTGAGAGCAGGGAACAGGTGGAGAAGAAACGACAGAGGTGGAGGTTTGCCCTGGAAAAGAGAGGAATAGTCAGTCACAGCAAGACGGAGTACATGTGTGTGAATGAAGGGGACCCAAATACAAGAGTGAGGTTACAGGGAGAAGAGATAAAGAAGGTGGAGGATTTTGTATACTTAGGGTCAACTGTCCAGGGCAATGAATAGTGTGGAAAAGTGGTGAAGAGGCGTGTACAGGCAGGCTGGAATGGGTGGAGAAAAGTGCCAGGTGTGATGTGCGACAGAAGCGTTTCAGCCAAGATGAATGAAAAGGTGTATGTCACTGTGGTGAGACCAGCCATGCTGTTAGGACTGGAGACAGTGCCACTGAAGAAAAGTCAGGAGGCAGAGCTGGAGGTAGTCGAGATGAAGACGTTGAGGTTCTCTTTGGGACCAGGTTGGATAGGATCAGGAACATCAAAGGAACAACTCATGTTAGAGGTTTTGGAGAGAAAGTCAGAGAGGCCAGATTGAGATGGTTTGGACATGTCCAGAGGAGAGAGAGTGAATATATTGGGAGAAGGATACTGAGTCTTGAACTGCCAGGCAGGAGGCCGAGAGGAAGACCAAAGAGGAGGTTTATGGATGGAGTGAAAGAGGACATAAAGGTAGCTGGTTTGAGAGAAGAGGATGCACAAAACAGGGTTAGATGGAGGCAACTGATTCGCTGTGGCGACCCCTGAAGGGAAAAGCGGAAAGGAAAAGAAGATTATGATTAGTACAATTCAATAAAAGCTGTTAAATACCTGATTTGATATCTTGATGTGTGATTACTGTCCCTGACAAAAAATAGTGAAAGATTTGGAAACACCTTACATGTGTACCAGGCATAAGTCTGAACGTGTCATTACCACACACAAACACAGATGCAAGGGGACATAAGGGCATAATTACAAAAACAAGTATTTTTGTTACGGTGATGTCAGGTACTGTAAAATTGATGTGTCAAATAAAAATGTAATGTGTGGCTGTGTTGTCTACATAGTCGAACTTTACATTTAAAACGAATAAATTGACTGTAGAAGACAAATTAAATTAAAAACTTAAAAATAAATAAATAAATAAATAAATCAATAAATAAAGAACAAAAAGCACACTTGAAACAGGACACACAGGGTGACAAGCACAAGTACACTTAATAATCTGAAGACATCTCAGCTGGTTTAGTTTCATACCAAAGAAACAAGCACAATTGTCTTAGCATAGGTGGCATTCCATCCTTTGTCTCTGAGCCAGGGAAAGACTTATGATGAGGGTGCATCAGTAATTATGCGGTAAAAATCTTGAGGGACATACTCCAGCAACAGAACAAGTTTCTTTCTTTCTTTCTTTCACAAGAAAGATGATTGATAAATAAATACATGAATGAATAAAAGATAAAACAAGGCTCAAAATGACTTTTTGTGTTGAGTCCTTTCGCTAAGAGCGACAACGTGGACAACTGGTGAGTACGTCCACCTCACAGTGCAGAGGTGTAGGGTTCAATCCCAGCCCCGGCCTTTCTGTGACGAGTTTACCCCCCCCCCCCCACCCCCGCACCTGCGTGGGTTTTCTCCGGGTACTCCAGTTTTCTCCCACATTCCAAAAACATGCATGGCAGGTTAATGGAACAAACTAAATCGGACTACCCTCTGTGCGTGCTGGTGAGTGAACCAGCCCAGTGAAGCTTTTTAGGACGTCTCAGAAGTTGATTCTCAGTTTTGCTCTTCAATGTCTTTTAATGAAGCACAAAATGCTAATTTTGTCACACAGACTACAATGCGAAACCACTTATTTTGAGCCTTGCTGTTAAACATGCATTGACTGTTAAACATACTGTCATCATAAACAATTTATTTTCTTCACTCGTGAACAATTCTGCTGTTTAGCAATCTAAGATGCCAAATCCAGTGTGGTGTTATCTTGAAGAGACTGTAGAAAGAGAAGTAGAAGAGAGATATGATCGTGTGACAAACTGTTGCCCAACCTTAAGTACTGCTATATACAAGCACGTGCTCGTCATGGTTGGAACCAGTCAAGCAAGTGAAACTGTTGTGTGCGCTTCATGACTTACCGAGATTTTTTTCCCCCTGTGGCCATGCAATAGCTTGTGTTGTCATCAATAAATGGAGTTCACAAACGAATGCCTTCGTGATCCTTTGGTGACGCTACAATAGGGTAACAGGTGTCAGTATCTTGGTGCCCTCCATGCTCTTTGATTCACGGTGAGTCATGAAAATTATCTTGTATATGATGTCAATTTGTAAAAGTAGACATCAAAGAACATTTTGGAATGAAAATATGCTTTTATTTTATTTCTTTTGAACAACCCCTTGAGATTTTGTGTGATGTTCCACCTTGCCTTTTTGTTCCAGCTGAGATTGTTTTTAAAGTGCTCTATAAATACATTTCATTTCATTTCATTTCATTTATGTATTGGTTTCTCAGTTCGGTGTGTGTAAGACAGTGGAGATGGTTGGTGACTTGAGAACAACCCAGCTGTGTTTTCCTCTTGTGTGATATTTTTCCTTTCCATCAGAATTTTGAGAAATTCAATGGGGGCACAGGCAAACAGATTCTGAGCCTATTGGGCATTTGTGTGGATGTCTTCATATTTCATTCAGAAATATGACAACAGTGGCATGAAGCCCTCTGAATCAATTTAAAAATCAATTCACTGAATGCATAATAATAAATGTAATTAGCATGATTATTCTCCAACTGGCTGGCACGCTGCTATTAGAGGTAAGGAGGGTCACACGAGCGATTGGTGGTCGGCAGATTAGCTGATGGAATTGTACGTTATCATATAAAAACACATTGCTTGCTGTCAACTTCTTTGAGTTGCACTACGCCCACAAACTCAGACATTGGCCCATTCAACCACCCCATTCTCGCACCACCTCTCTTATGCTTATAAAAGGAGCAGAAGGGTCACAGGACGCTGGATGACTTTGGTGCGCTGAAAGCGAATGTCTCCCCTTTTGCAAAAAATAAACTCTGACTCTGGTTGCGTTCATTATCTCCTGCCTCAATTTGGTGCACATCTTCGAAATAAATATCTGTAATTCTAGTGAACAACCTGAACACAGGTTGGGCCTGTGTTCAGGATGTGGGGCACTAGGCGAGATTTTATATGGGGCCTCCCTCCATCGACAATTTACATGTACCTACAGAAAATGCTTAAGAAAAGAAGTCAAATAGGATAGATCTTAACATTATTTAAGTGTTAAGGAACCAAACAATCAACTTTGTCACAATCACAACAGTTCTGTTGTTAGTTTAAGAAGTCCGGTTTAATAACTATGTGCTGGTTTCATTTTCTTTAAGATCAGGTTTAGTTTGTGGCTTTGAGTTTGTTTTCGCTATGTTTTCTGTGTTGTTTTGGCCTGGGGCTTACCCTGAAGCAGAGCTTTTTATGGTATTTGTAGTGTTTTTCTATGTGTGGTAATAAAACCACTGTTGCAGGCTGAGATAATTAACTGCGCAGCAATTTTGTTTTTCCTTCCCACAATGGTCGTGGGATGCATGTGTTTGTGATGGCAGGTAGGAGTGCGGTGAGTCTTTTCGTGAGAAGGGCTGACAAAGCCTTGTGAAGCTTTTGAGACGTTTGCCATAGTGATAGCAAGGTGAAACCCAAAGAGGCTTTGCACCATTCCAGCCATTTGCTGAAGCAAGGATTAATTTCTTGATTTGATGTGATGTGCACACGAAACCACCTGCTGGCCATGCGTATAATTACAGCCAGCTGTTTCTTCACCACACGGTGTGTCATGCTTGATGCAGATGATTTTGACGTCTGTTTTAACACACACACACACACACACACACACACACACACACACACACACACACACACACACACACACACACATACACACGCACATACACACGCACACACACACACACACACACACACACACACGTATTTTGAACGGAGCTACTGCCTGATGGGCAGACGAGTCAGTTTAACAATCTGAAGCATTTCCCAAATCGGTCACGTGGTACAAGAGCCAGCAATTCTTCGTAATCATTTTCAACTCCTCCATTAAATGAAGTAAGCCTTGATATAAATATTCCGGAAACGTACCATTCTTTACTCAATACACTCTTCGAAGCTTCGACAGGTCTCACAACATCACTACTCGGCTCTATTTATGTGGAAAAAAGAGTAAAAGCCTTTTAAAATAGACCACACCGGTGACATCTTGTGGGCAGCGAGAGTCATATAGCGGCTCCGGTCCTCAAAGTATTTCGACTAAATTGATTTGCCTTCCAACATAGGACTGTACCAATACATCCAGTCATAAACTTGACTTGTGTCTGTCTAATGATCTGTCTAATGATCATCATTTACAGAGTGTTGCAAAATGTTGTCACTGTCCCAGTAGTACTGTTCAATGTCATCTCCTGTTACGAATGCGATTCAATGCGATTTAAAATAGCGTGATTTCAATGTGAAATAAGTAAGTGTGCTGCGAATCATGATGACAAGATTGCAACATAATTCTGTGGTGATGATTCTATGGGTTTTTTTTCAGTGACTGTACCGGACCGCAGTTACATTTTTTTGTATTCTGAATCCGAAATGCCGGGAGATATTTCCCGTTACTCCCCAAGCGTGGTAGTTACTCGTTACTGTAGTATATAATTTAAATTATTTTGTTTCTGTTTGGAAATTACACAGAGTAGAAGAGGAACGTGCGCCATGTGTAATGAAAACTGCACAGGACATCTGCCGTGCATCTTGCTTCTCTCTGTGCAACATTTTACAACAGGAGTACCCAGTTTTTCATTTATTAAGGACCGGATACACCCTCAAAATTCTGTGTTTACATTACTCCCCTCTGGGAGAGGCTACTGCAGCGTCAGGTCACATACAATGCAGCTCACGATTGTTTTCCACAAGCCATAAGAATCTTAAATAATTAGTGGTTCCACAGATGCAACTGTTTAAATGCAGTGTAGTCTTTTTTTTTCTTTCTAATTTAGATTGCTATACTTTTCATTAGGGAAACAAGCAAGCAAAAGAATGTCATTGCATAGTAAACAATGTTTTTTGCTGTGTACATGACAATAACATTTCCTTGATTCCTTGATTATGCACAATAGTCATACGTTCGTGGTCATCGGATGCCAGTTTTAAAGCATTACTGCAAAATGGGAGGCGAATGAACTGAAGTGTTCTCATCTACATTTTAGCGTATCAGATAGGGTTGTAAAATAGTACCTCGCTTTCAAAGACTGCATTTTGTTAAGTTGTAGGTTTAGTGAAGACTCCATTTTCCATGGGTGAGAATGTTAGTTTCAATAGTTACCTGTCTATATAAAGCACAGTAGGCCCTACTATTGGCTCATGGCCACCCCAAAGTCAACTGGGATACACTCCAGCTCACCTGAGACCTGAATGAGGAAAACAGCTACAGAAGATGGATGGTGGATATGTTTTTTTAATGTCAGTCTCTGGAGTTCCCTTTGTGGGCATGTTTTTTTTTCTTTTTTTTTAGCAACAGTGCTTTAATTATTTTTTGTGTTCCATTTTCGAACTTTGAAAATAGGTTAATAAAGCCCAGTACGGGTTCGAGATTTGTAATATTACGTGACCAGCAGCGAGCTGTGAGCATATCTACGCCATCGGACTTGGCGGAAATGTGTGCAACTCCAGCTAATTGGAGTCCCCATTCTAACATTGGTTTGCAATTTGAAATAAATCGAATCTGCCAGTAAATGGAAGAAGCAGTACGCAGACAGTAATTGTCACAAATTGACGAAACAACCAAAACGCGCAGCTGATGGGCAGCCATGAGATCCGAAGATGAGGTGATTCTGACAAGAGAAAGTTCCTCCCCTCGTGATCTCTCCAGCGCGATGTGGCAAGGAGCAATGACGCTAACGTCCTATGTAGTATCGTATCTTAAATAGTATTCTGTTTGCATCTTGTCCTACATTTGTTGTACTATTGAATAAAATTGTTTGAAAGGAATGAAAAAAACATTTTCATAAAATGTTTGAGTACTGTATAATTATCTTTGTTGTCAGACCATTGCGATGAAAAGCGATGACAAAAAAAATGGTTGCGGGTAGTGGAGTTGTGTCAACTGGTGTATGACACAAAAAGGGTTGGGGTCCCATGGTATATACACTCTGAGTTGCACATGGCATTTCAATTCTATTTATATTATCTTTTTTTTTTTTTTTTTGATAATGACTCTAGGCAGCACAGTGGTCATCTGGTTTAGCACATCTGCTTCACAGTTCAGAGGTCCAAGGTTCGATTCCAGCTCGGTCCTTCCTGTGTGGAGTTTGCATGTTCTCCCTGTGGGTTTTCTCCGGGGACTCCGATTTCCTTCCACGACCCAAAAACACACGTAGTAGGTTAATTGATCACTCCAGTTTGTCCCTGGATGTGTCGCTGCCCGTCTTTAAAACTCATCTCAAAACTCATTTGTATTCTTTGGCTTTTGAGCATGACTCAGGCTGGATCTTAGTTTTACTGTTTTTGTGCTTTCTACTGCACTGTCTTCATTATTAATTTATTGTTTTATTGTTTATTGCTGTATATATGATATTTGTTCGACATACAGCACTTTGTATACAGGCGGTTGT
Organism: Hippocampus comes; assembly: GCF_001891065.2. Lineage (NCBI taxonomy): Eukaryota > Metazoa > Chordata > Actinopteri > Syngnathiformes > Syngnathidae > Hippocampus > Hippocampus comes. The sequence continues at coordinate 2,910,445 of NW_017806236.1, forward strand.
TTTAAAGTGCTCTATAAATACAGTTGAGTTGAGCTGAGTTGAGTGACTGTGAGCACGAACGGTTGTTTGAGTATGTGTGCCCCGCGATTGGCTGACAACTAGTTCAGGGTGTGCTGTTTTTCCATATTTTTTATTTTAATTTCTCTTTTGTCTTTTGCATTGTTGTACCACAAGCGATGGCCACGTTTGCGTTTTTTGGCCATGAATGTGAACATCGCGTTTTAATCAATTTTGGAACAGAAATCACTTTAATAGTGGTTTGCATTGTAGTCATCTATGACCATGCATTGTTGTTCAATCGTTATGATGGTGATTTTGAAATTTTAAGTTTTATGCAACAGTAAGTTTGAAAAGGAGCACGTTAAAAAAAAGAAAAAAAAGACCAACGAATATTTTCATGCAGACAGATTCCTTCATTTACTGGAGAGATGCTCTTTGACATGACAAATTTGTTGTCAGGAACAATTGTGGAATCGGGAAGAAAAGGAAAATTGATAGTCAACCCATGAATACAAAGACACCATGAAAGTATGATATTCTGTCATTGAGTCATCATTGTGTTGATGGAACTTCATTGTGACTGAAGTAAGATGAGCGATTAGTGGAAGACACGGTGCGCTTCCTTGATGCAAACATATTCATCGTCATCTGTACAGAGCGCAGATTCCCACTGTCCATCTGTAAGAAGCAACCGTTTACGTATTACTGTACATCATTGTGTTCTTATCAAACTTCAATCACTGATTTCACTTACTCGTTTCATCCATTGCTACACAGTTGCCATTAAGTGCATTGGGTTGCCCAGGACCAAAGTTAAGGAAATCCTCAACGGTGCCATCAGTCCATATGAAATCATCTTCCTGGAAGACCAAGTGACTTTTCAAGAAATGATTCTTGACGATAACAATTGCTTGCATTTGCATCTGCTGGTTGTTTGTCACACCGGAATCTAATATAGATTGTGCTTGAACATTATTCGAATCATACAGTCTCATGATGAAACTGAGCCAAGCCGGAGTTCGAGGTAGGAGCGTGGAGCAATAGGTGATGAAATTATGGTTGGAGTGTTAAATGTTCAATTTTTCCTGAAAGAAAAATGGATTAATTCACCAAGTTGAACTACTTCAAGGTCCTCTCTGTGCACATTTCACAAATGTCAAGATAGATGATGTGTTCCACTGTGTTTTCCCCTCATGAAGTCCGAACTATGGAATGCTGAATACTATCAACTGTACGCCTCCGGCCCGTAAGCTGGTGACAAGGTTGAGCACACGTTTCTTTTCTCTGGCGAAAGTACTGAAATACAAGTGACAGGTATTACTTAAAAATATTTCTGCTGCTTTACCAAAATTGTATCATGAAGTCCAATCCAGGCCTCGTCATCATCATTGGTACCAGCGAGAATCAGTTGCTGAACGACGGCATTTTCCAGGTCACTGTGGATGGACACCAGATTCCCACCAAGAATGTTGCAGACAGCCTGGAGGGGAGGGGTCAACACGTATATTTCAGTTTTTCAGGTATGCCAGGCAGTTGGCAAGATATTTTGGCTCTTGGAGGCCAAAATGTTCAATTATAAGTCAGATCACTGCTTTAATAAGGAGTGAGCTATTTTCTTCCATACCTCTGCATCTGCAAAGGTCCTTGGTTCATCCTCATAAACGTAACAGTTGCAGTCCAACAGAGTCCAGCCTTTAGGACAGAAAAGGTCTGCAGCACAGTTGTTCCGGAATTAGTGATGTGTTTTCAGGTAAAAAAAAGACAATCAACTGTGGTGTCAATGAACTTGGAAGTAAAAAAGTATGACTGAGTCACAGCTACCAACCGTTGGATTTTTTTGAAGGGAAAGCCCACTGAAGAAGAAAAGCACGTGGTTAAAATAAAACTGAACATTGGAAAAAATGAAGATACCCGTATGTCAGACACCATTGTAAATCTATATTGATTTAAGTCGGCGAGGTGAGATTTTGACTTACGACTCCAGTCAAGAGTCCACTGATCCCGCAAAGGAGGAACAACGAGTGAAGAGCAAATTCCATCTGAATAATATTGAAATATACTTTAGATTTCGAACACACACAACAACAAAAAAAAACCACATTAGCATTTCATTTTCATTTAGGCCCGTGAAACATGAACGCAGTAAATGTTGAAAGAATGACATGAAATTTGGAAAGTAGGATGTAAAGCTTACCTTTGGAGTCGCGATGTTTGATACTGTCAAAAGTTATGACAATCCCTTTTACATGTTGGGTTGTAAGTGATGCAAGGTCACATAACATGTCAAATCAAGTCAGACAATTAAAATTTAATTAGCGATTGAAAAAAAAAAACGAAAAGAAAAAAAACTTAATTAGTACTGTTCTGTCTTTGACAAACAGGTTTTGGGCCAGAGTGAGCCACTGGGAAAATGTGTCCTGTACTAATGAGGAATATTTTAGTAATTAGTCTGTAATGGTGGCATGCCAACAAGTTTGCACATCAGCCTCACAGGTCAGAGGTCATTGGTTCGTATCCATAATTCAGCCTTCCTGTGTGGGGTTTGCATCTTCTCCTCGCGCTTGCTTGTGTTTCTTCTGGGTACTCCAGAAACATGCACCCTGGGTGATGAAGACACAAAATCAGGGGTGGGCAAATCATTTTGCAAAGGAGCCGCATGAGAAACTGGAACGCTTGCCGAGGGCCGAGCCACTATTCTAAACTCAACTTTGTCTCTATGATTTTTAATGTACTTAGAGATAGCATATCGTCTCGTTTCAATATATTGCTATGTGTCTAACTCATATTAGCTGTTCCTTCCCAGGATTCCAAGTACTATCGTTAATTTGGAAGAATATTATTGACAGTGATGAATAAATTGACACAGTGACGACTTTTAACACACCCAAGACCTACAAAATATGAAACTGTAGTTTGGCGTATGGACAGGTCAAATCTTCTTGGCCCTCTTCCCTACACTGTGCAGAAAATAAGAATGTTGCTGATGTTTCGGATCACTGTTGTCATTTGTTCGTCTAGTTCAGGGGTCGGCAACCCAAAATGTTGAAAGAGCCATATTGGACCAAAAAAACCAAAAACCAAATAATGTCTAGAGCCACAAAAAATTAAAAGGCAACACATGCTGTATTCGCTATTTTAGCCTATGATCAAAATGACTAAATTGGCCTCAAATACACGATGAGCTTTCATGATGAAAACTTTTTTTTCCCCCTGCAGTGCATCTGGAGAGTATAGGGGTGCCCAACCTTTTATCGACAACCAACGTCCCGCCATTGACCCGTCACCGCACACCCACGCATACCATAATGAGCAACAGCCATAACGCCGCTAAGATGAACGAGGCATGGGACGCACTTTTGCAGCGTGTTAACGATCGTAGCTCACATGTACCGTTTCAAAATGCTTCTCTCGGCCCTCTTGATTCCCATTCTTTGCCAGTACCCTTGGTTAATTGTACATAAAACGCCATTTTTTTTAAACAACAGCCACGTGCCTAGCATTCCATCCTGCAAATAGAAACGTGTGTCACAAGCTATGATGCAAATCTTCATTGACAGAAATGTTGAAATGTAACATTTATTATACACATTTTTACAGCATGGGAAAATGTTAACAATGTTTGTATCATGTTTGTCCTCCAACAGAAACCATAAGAAAAAATATAACTCCCTCCCCCATCTTTTTCCTTTTCCAAACATTTTTGAAAAAGCTACAGAGGAGCCACGAGGGCAGTGCTAAAGAGCCACATGCGACTCCAGAGCTGCAGGTTGCCGACCCCCGGTCTGGTTTTTGGAAAAACGGTTGCTGAAGGGGTTGAAAAAGTCACTTGATATTGCGAAAACTTTGCTAAATTGGCAAGAATTCAGACCAAAGTCTCTCGCTCACTACCTCGCTTGTACGAATGTAACAGGGCCAGTAAAAAAGTTAGGAATACTTACCATACAGCATTATGATTAGCACAATTCAATCAAAGCTGTTTAATGCCCAATTTTATATCTTTATGTGTGATGTCTGTCCCTGACAAAAAATAGTGAAAGATTTGGAAACACCTTACGTGTGTACCAGGCATAAGTCTGAACGTGTCATTAACACACACAAACACAGATGCAAGTTACAGAGATGTCAGGTACCGTAAAAGTGATGTGTCAAATAAAAGTGGGCTGTGTTGTCTACATAGTCGAACTTTACACTTTATAACTGTATTTCAAACGAGTAAGTTGACTGTAGAAGACAAATTAAATTAAAAACTTAAAAATAAATAAATAAAGAACAAAAAGCACACTCGAAACAGGACACACGGGGTGACAAGCACAAGTACACTTAATAACCTGAAGACATCTCAGCTGGTTTAGTTTCAAACCAAAGAAACAAGCACAATTGTCTTAGCATAGGTGGCATTCCATCCTTTGTCTCTGAGCCAGGGAAAGACTTATGATGAGGGTGCATCAGTAATTATGCGGTAAAAATCTTGAGGGACATACTCCAGCAACAGAACAAGTTTCTTTCTTTCTTTCTTTCACAAGAAAGATGATTGATAAATAAATACATGAATGAATAAGAGATTAAACAAACCTCAAAATGACTTTTTTGTGTTGAGTCCTTTTGCTAAGAGCGACACCGTGGACAACTGGTTCGCACGTCCGCCTCATAGTGCAGAGGTATAGGGTTCGATCCCAGGTCAGGTCTTCCTGTACGGAGTTTACATCCCCCCGCTCCTGCGTGGGTTTTCCCTGGGTATTCCGGTTTTCTCCCACATCCCAAAATCATGCATGGCATGTTAATGGAACAAACTAAATTGTCCCCAGATGTGAATGTGAGCGCGGATGGTTGTCAGGGTATCCCCCGCCTCTTGCCCGAGGCAAATGATCTGCTCATCAGCAAGCTCTGTTGAAGCCTGAAACGATCATGAACAATTGAATCAGGTGTGTTGGAGTAGGGAGGGATCTAAAACAGGCAGGAATGGCTTTTGAGGAACCAGAGTTCCCTGTCCGCGGTGGAGACGAAAAATTTCATAGAGTTTAAAAAAAAAAGGATGGGGGAAACCAGGGGCGTCACTAGGTTTCAAGAACAAGGGGGGCTTAGCCCCAAGGGAAACACAGCCCCTTTAGGGGGGTCCGGGGGCATGCTCCCCCGGGAGAATTTTTT
>NW_017806236.1:2916412-2918315 GCF_001891065.2 Hippocampus comes
GTTATCGAAATATAATTTAAAATGGCCACATTACATTGAATTTGATGCAATATATTAGCAAAAGTACAGGAAAAATAAATAATACTTTTTTTTAAATAATGCAATGAAATTATTTAGGGGGGCTAAAGACATTTTTAGGGAGGCTGAATCCTCCCTAAAATAGGCCTAATGACGCCAATGGGGGAAACGATCTACTGTAAAATTTGTTGTGCAGACCTCAAAGGTTAAAATCAAAACTCAGGACTCTATTGTGAAAGCAGAAAAATAATATGACTTACATTTTTACAAATGTTATACTTTATTAATAGACATACTTTTAACCTTATGGCCCACTCTTGGCTGACGTACAGTGCAGCGTACTGTAATTCATTTCCTGAATGTTCTCCGCTTTAACATGGTTCCAGTCAGATTTCTCTGAAACATAGAATTGATCTAACAAACACATAATTCCAGTCCTAAATACGCTGTCAGTCTCAGGTCAGCTTGGCAATTAGCATGGCTTCTCCGTTTATCAGAATGATCCAAGTCAGAAATGTAGCTTATTCAACTTCACGGTGGCGATGCTTACTGAATTGGGAGTTGCTGCGTAACTTGTTTACTGCAGGAGTAGCCAGTCGAAGCTCATTACTGGCTAGATGGTGCAGTGTAAGTCGCACCAAGATATACCTGAACTTCGGACTACACTCTGTGCGTGCTGGTGAGTGAACCAGCCCAGTGAAGCTTTTTAGGACGTCTCAGAAGTTGATTCTCAGTTTTCCTCTTCAATGTCTTGAAGCACAAAATGCTCATTTTGTATCGCTGACTACAATGCGAAACCACTTATTTCGAGCATTGCTGTGAAACATGCATTGACTGTTGAACATACTGTCATCATAAACAATTTATTTTCTTCACCCGTGAACAATTCTGCTGTTGAGCAATCTAATACCCCTTTCCCACTGCCACAAAACCACGGGTACACACGCATTTCTGGGCAGTGGGAAAGACTTACTGGCCAGTGTCGATTCGTGTCCACCAGCACGCCATGGGAGGCGGGTTGTGATCTCCTCCGCTCCGTATCGCTTGCAGTTTGAAAGCCTGACACGGTAGTTGTCCGGTAATTATGTGATGACATAGGGCGGTACTTGATGCGTCATAACATCGCGCGCCATCGGCCTCGTATATAGCATGCCCCCCGCAATTTCGTGCAACAACCTTAAGTACTGCTATATACAAACACGTGCTCGCCATAGTTGGAACCAGTCAAGCAAGTGAAACTGTTGTGTGCGCTTCATGACTTACCGAGATTTTTTTTTTCCCCCTGCGGCCATGCAAGAGCTTGTTTTGTCATCAATAAATGGAGTTCACTCACGAATGCCTTCGTGATCCTTTGGTGACGCTACAATAGGGTAACAGGTGTCAGTATCTTGGTGCCCTCCATGCTCTTTGATTCACGGTGAGTCATGAAAATTATCTTGTATATGATGTCAATTTGTAAAAGTAGACATCAAAGAACATTTTGGAATGAAAATATGCTTTTATTTTATTTCTTTTGAACAACCCCTTGAGATTTTGTGTGATGTTCCACTTTGCCTTTTTGTTCCAGCTGAGGTTGTTTTTAAAGTGCTCGATAAATACATTTCATTTCATTGATTTACAGTAAATATTCTCTAGTGCGGACTCGTGTTTACGCTGTCCAATTTGTCCTGATAACAGAAATTCCTCATTTGGGAAATGAGCATGGTACATGTCCTTTATGAACCTGCAAGTATGTTGACAAAAATGCACGTGTAACAACACAATCAATAAAATACAAAAATATACTGTCCAAAAACTTTATATAACAAAAACTGCAATACAGGTGTATCCAAAAAAAAAATCACAACAGTAAAATACGTACAGTATTTTAATGTTTATTTTTTTT
>NW_017806236.1:2918810-2986310 GCF_001891065.2 Hippocampus comes
AGCTCCCGCGGCATGACGTCTCAATCCGGGTTACGGGTAGTGGAATTTCCGCTTACGTAAGTTCCGGAAACATGTAATATCGTAGTCAAAATGTTAATGCACAGGCTTTTGTTTCGGGTGAAGGATATTCCTTTTCATAGAATTCCGGGGATGGGAATATTTACTGTATTTGTTTCTCAGTTCGGTGTGTGTAAGCCAGTGGAGATGGTTCGTGACTTGAGAACAACCCAGCTCCATTTGCCTCTTGTGTGATATTATCCCTTTCCATCACAATTTTGAGAAATTTGATGGGGCACAGGCAAACAGATTCTGAGCCTATTGGGCATTTGTGTGGGTGTCTTCATATTTCATTCAGAAATATGACAACAACTGGCATGAAGCCCTCTGAATCAAGATAAAGTTCAATTAACTGAATGTATTATTATTATTATTATTATTGTTATTATTATTATATAACTAGAATGATTATTCTCCAACTGGCTGGCACGCTGCTATTAGAGGTGAGGAGGGTCACACGAGCGAATGGTGGTCGACAGGTCAAATGATGAAATTGTACGTTATCGTATAAAAAACACATTGCTTGCTGTCAACTTCTTTGAGTTGCACTACGCCGACAAACTCAGACATTGGCCCATTCAACCACCCCATGTTAGCACTGCCTCTCTTATGCTTATAAAAGGAGCAGAAGGATAACAGGACGCTGGATGACTTTGGTGCACTGAAAGCGACTGTCTCCCCTTTTGCAAAAGATAAACTCTGACTCTGGTTGCGTTCATTATCTCCTGCTTCGATTTGGTGCACGTCTTCGAAATAAATATCTGTGATTCTACTGAACAACCCTAACACAGGCCCCACCGATGTGCGGCACGAGGCGAGATTTTATATGGACGCCCCCCCATCGACAATTTACATGTACCTGTATGCTTAAAAAAAGAAGTCAAATAGGATAGCTCTTAACATTATTTAAATGTTAAGGAACTCAACAGTCAACTTTGTCACAATCACAACACTCCTGTTGTTAGTTTAAAAAGTCAGGTTTAATAACTATGTGCTGGTTTCATTTTCTTTGATAGGGTTTAGTTTATGGCTTTGAATTTGGTTTAGTTGTGTTTTCTATGTTGTTTTGGCCTGGGCTTACCCTGAAGCAGAGCTTTTTATGACATTTGTATTGTTTTCTATGTGTGGTAACAAAACCAATACTCAATACAACAATTCTTCCGTGTGGTCTCACTTTGTGCCGCATTGCTGAACCATACAGTCGGCTGCAACAGACCACCATCCTTTGGAAGTGGGGCCCACCTGCCAGCGCACACGATGACCAGGGGGGCAGAAGGGAGGAGGGATGACGGAAGGTCAGCGTCTGTCTCGAATACACCACAAATTAATGAATTTTAGGAAAGTGTTGCAGGCTGAGATAATTAACTGCGCAGCAATTTTGTTTTTCCTTCCCATAATGGTCGTCTGCATGTGTTTGTGAGGGCAGGTTGAAGTGCGGTGAGTCTTTTAGTGAGAAGGGCTGACAAAGCCTTGTGCATCTTTTGAGACGTTTGCCATAGTGATAGAAGGCGAAACCCCAGGAGGCCCCATTTCAGCCATTTACTGAAGCAAGGATTCCTTTCTTGATGCTTGATGTGATGTGCACCACCTGCTGGCCATGCGTGTAATTACAGCCAGGTGTTTCTTCACCACACGATGTGTCATGCTTGATGCAGATGATTTTGACGTCTGTTTTCACACACACACACACACACACACACACACACACACACACACACACACACACACACACACACACACTTATTTTGAATGCAGCCACTGCCTGATGGGCAAACGAGTCAGTTTAACAATCTGAAGCATTTCCCAAATCGGTCACGTGGTACAACAGCCAGCAATTCTTCGGTGGTCATCATTTACAACTCCTCCATTAAATGAAGCAAGCCTTGATATAAATGTTGCGGAAACGTATCCTTCTTTCCTAAATAAACTCTTCGAAGCCTCGACACGTCTCACAACATCACTACTTGGCCCTATTTATTTGGAAAAAAGAGTCAAAACCTTTTAAAATAGACCACACCGGTGACATCTTGTGGGCAGCTAGAGTCATAGCGTATTTTATTTTGTATTCCAACATTGTACCAATACAGTACATCCAGTCTGAAACTTGACTTGTGTCTGTCTTATGATCATCATTTACAGATGTAAGTGTTGCAAAATGTTGTCACTGTCCCAGTAGTTCAATGTCATGTCCTGTTACCAATACGATTTTAAAATAGACGTGATTTGGATGTGAAATAAGTGTGCTGTTAATCATGATGACAAGATTGCAACGTAATTCTGCGGTGATGATTCTGTGGGCTTTTTTCAGTAACTGTACCGGACCACAGTTACATTTTTTTTTTTTTTTTTTGTATTCTGAATACGTAAAACCGGTACATGTATTCCGTTATTCCGCAAGTGTGATTGGTACTGCATGGTTACTGCAGAGGAACGTGCGCCAGTATGTGATTAAAACAGCACAGGACATCTGCGGTGCATCTTGCTCCTCTCTGCGCAACATTTTACAACAGGAGTACCCAGAATACTATTGAGGACCGGATACACCCTCAAAATTCTGTGTTTACATTACTCCCCTCCGGGAGAGGCGACTGCAGCGTCAGGTCACATACAATGCGGCTCGCAATTGTTATCCACAAGCCATAAGAATCTTAAACAATTAGTGATTCCACAGATGCAACTGTTTAAATGCAGTGTAGTCTTAGTTTTTTTTCCAATTTAGATTGCTATAATTTTCATTAGGTAAACAAGCAAGCAAAAGAATGTCATTGCATAGTGAACAATGTTTTTTGCTGTGTACATGACAATAGAATTTCCTTGATTCCTTGATTGTGCACAATAGTCATACGTTCGTGGTCATCGGATGCCAGTTTTAAAGCATTACTGCGAAATGGGAGGCGAATGGACTGAAGTGTTCTCATCTACATTTAAGAGTATCAGATAGGGTTGTAAAATAGTACCTCGCTTTCGAAGGCTGCATTTTGTTAAGTTGTAAGTGAATGCTAGCTTCAATAGTTACCTGTCTATATAAAGCACAGTGGGCCCCCTACTATTGGCTCATGACCACTCCAAAGTCAACTTTGATACATTCCAGCTCATCTGAGACCCGAGTGAATAAAACTGCTCCAAAAGATGGATGGTGGATATGTTTTTTCATGTCAGTCTTCGGAGTTCCCCTTTGTGGGCATTTTTTTTTTTTTTTAACGCAACAGTGCTTTAACTCTTTTTTGTGTTACATTTTATAACTTTGAAAATAGTTAAAAAAAAATTGAAACCCAAACGCACAAAACAATGGAGCACTCACCAATGTGCAGTAACTCGAGCAAATCAATGGTACTTCTGCCAATAGATTGCTCAGAAATCCTTTGCTGCTGAAGGCAGCTTTTCAAAGACATGGTAGCAGAATTTGCGGGGCACATGCATTACTGTGAAAAGAGTATTTCAAAAGTAGGAAAACTGTTTGGAAATAAAAGGAACTCATTTGACCATTTTGACCGAAGCCCAGTACGGGATCGATATTTGTAATATTACATGACCAGCAGCGAGTTGTGAGCATATTTACGCCATCAGACGTGGCGGAAATGTGTGCGACTCTAGCTAATTGGAGTCCCCATTCTAACATTGGTTTGCAATTTGACATAAACCGAATCTGCCAATAAATGAAAGAAGAAGCAGTACTGGTACACAGAAAGTAATTGTAATTGTAACAACCAAAATGCGCAACTGATGGGCAGCCGTGAGATCCAAAGATGAAGCTATTCTGACAAGAGAAAGTTCCTCCCCTCGTGGTATCGCCAGTGCAATGTGGAGAAGGAAGCTGTTATGCATGGTATGTCGTCAAAAACAAGGCAATACAAGAAATCTGTTGAATTATTTGAACAGGTAGTGCCCAAGTGATCAAGTGGAAAGCATGAAAATGTGAGCAGTTTGCATAGCCTGCCCACGTAAACATCAGAAGTTTAGTCGCTAATAACTAGCCGGCGAGTATCGGATGAAAGCAGCAATCAATCATGTCATCGTTTGATCAGTCACATTTGCAAGTAGGACGCTAACATCCTATGTAGGATCATATCTTAAATTACTTACTCCGGTTTCCTCCCACGATCCAAAAACACACGTCGTAGGTTAATTGATCACTCCAGTTTGTCCCTGGATGTGTCGCTGCCCATCTTTAAAACTCATCTCAAAACTTATTTGTACTGTATTCTTTGGCTCAGCATGACTCAGACTTGATCTTAGTTTTACTGTTTTTGTGCTTTCTAATGTATTCATGATTAATTTATTGTTTTATCGTTTATTGTTGTATATGCGATATTTGCTCCACGTACAGCATTTTGTATAGAGCGGTGGTTGTTTCAAAGTGCTCCATAAATGCAGTTGAGTTGAGCTGAATTGAGTGACTGTGGGCACGAACGGTTGTTTGAGTATGTGTGCCCCGCAATTGGCTGGCAACTAGTTCAGGGTGTGCTATTTGTCCATATTTGAATTTGAACTCCTCTTTTGTCTTTTGCATTGTTGAACCACAAGCGACGGCCACGTTTGCGTTTCTTGGCCATGAATGCTAACATCACATTTTTATCAATTTTGGAACAGACATCATTTTAAATTTTTTTCAAAAAAAAAAAAAAAAAAGACCAACAAATATTTTGATGCAGACAGATTCCTTCATTTGCTGGAGAGATGCTCTTTGACGTTACAAATTGGTTGTCAGGAACAATTGTGGAATCGGGAAGAAAAGGAAAATTGATAGTAAACCCAAGAATACAAAGACACCATGAAAGTCTGATATTCACTCATTGAGTCATCATTGTGATGATGAGCTTCATTGTGACTGAAGTAAGATGAGCGATTAGTGGAAGACACGGTGCGCTTCCTTGATGCAAACATATTCATGTAACTCTGTACAACTTTCAGTTCGCCACTCTCCATCTGTAAGAAGCAAATGTTTTCGTATTACATCATTGTGTTTTTATCAAACGTCAATCACTGATTTCACTTACCTGTTTCATCCATCAGTACACAGACGTCACCAGTAGGATCGGGTTGGTCAGTATCAAAGTTAAGGAAATCCACAATGGTGCCATCAGTCCACATGAAATCACCATCCTGGAAGACCAATTGACTTTTCAATAAATGACACATGACAATAACATGACGATAGCTTGCATTTGCATCTGCTGTTTGTTTGGCACACCGGAATCTAATATAGATTGTGCGTGAACATTATCAGAATCATGCAGTCTCAATGATGAAACTGAGCCAAGCTGCAGTTCGAGGTAGGAGCGTGGACCAAAAGGTGATGAAATGATGGTTGGAGTGTTAAATGTACTGGACAATTTTTCCTGAAAGAAAAATGGATTAATTCACCAAGTTGAACTACTTCAAGGTCCTCTCTGTGCACATTTCACAAATGTCAAGATAGATGATGTGTTTCACTGTGTTTTCCCCTCATGAATTCCGAACAATGGAATGCTGAATACTCTCAAATGTCCGCCTTCAGCCCGTAAGCTGGTGACAAGGGTGAGCACACGTTCCTTTTCTCTGGCAAAAGTACTGAAATACAAGTGACAAAAAATATTTCTGCTGATTTACCAGAACTGAATCATGAAGTCCAACCCAGGCCTCTTCATCAGGATCATCCGGAGTACCAGCGACAATCAGTTGCTGAACAACGGCATTTTCCAGGTCACTGTGGATGGACACCAGATTCCCACCAAGAATGTTGCAGACAGCCTGGGAGGAGGGGTAAACACATAGATTTCAGTGTTCCAGGTATGCCAGGCAGTTGGCAAGATATTTTGGCTGTGGGCGGCCAAAATGTTCAATTATAAGACAGATGGTTCACTGCTTGTACAAGGAGTGAGCTATTTTCTTCCATACCTCTGCATCTGCAAAGGTCCTTTCTTCGGTTTGATAAACGTAACAGTTGCAGTCCAACAGAGTCCAGCCTTTAGGACAGAAAAGGTCTGCAGCACAATTGTTCCATAATTATTGATGTGTTTGCAGGTGAAAAAGAGACAATCAACTGTGGTGTCAATGAACTTGGAAGTAAAAAAGTATGACTGAGTCACAGCTACCAACCGTTGGATTTTTTTGAAGGGAAAGCCCACTGAAGAAGAAAAGCACGTGGTTTAAATAAAACTGAACATTGGAACAAATGAAGATACCCGTATATCAGACACCATTGTAAATCTATTTTGATTGAAGTCGGCAGGGTGAGATTTTGACTTACGACTCCAGTCAAGAGTCCACTGATCCCGCAAAGGAGGAACAACGAGTGAAGAGCAAATGCCATCTGTATAATATTGGAATATATTTTAGATTTCGAACACACACAACAACAACAAAAAAAACACAACAAGATCAAAAGAACGCAGTAAACGTTGAAAGAATGACATGAAATTGAAATTTGGAAATTAGGCTGTAGAATTTACCTTTGCAGTTGCGATGTCTGATACTGAGGACAGTCACGACATGCCCTTTTATTTGTTGGGTTGTCAGTTATGCATGGTCACGTGACATGTCAGATCAAGTCACACAATTAGAGCTTAATTCGCGATTGAAAAAAAAAAAAGAAGAAAAGAAAAAAAAACATTTGTCCTGTTCTGTCTTTGACAAACAGGTTTTGGGCCGGAGTGAGCCACTGGGAAACTATTTCCTGTACCGATGAGGGATATTTTAGTAATTAGTCTGTAATGGTGGCATGACAACAAGTTTGCACGTCAGGCTCACAGGTCAGAGGTTGTTGGCTTGTATCCATAATTCAGCCTTCCTGTGTGGGGTTTGCATCTTCTAACGCTTGCGTGTGCTTCCTCTGGGTACTCCAGAAACATGCACCCTGGGTGATGAAGACACAAAATCAGGGGTGGGCAAATCATTTTGCAAAGGAGCCGCATGAGAAACTGGAACGCTTGCCGAGGGCCGAGCCACTATTCTAACCTCAGCTTTGTCTCTATGATTTTTAATGTACTTCGAGAAAGCATATCGTCTCGTTTCAATGTATTGCTATGTGTCTTTTGCAGCTCCGAAAAAGGAGATCTGTAGTGTTGGTTTTTTTAAAACGTACACTTTATTAATGCTTTTAACAGTTTCAACAAATACATGCGCTTCTCTCTCGACTACGTGCCTGCTCTGTCATTCGGCTCGAGAGACGTTCAAAGACTGCCTCTGAAAAAAGTAAATTGAAGGATTACGTCAATGAAACAAAACAGATAATCAAGCGAGGAGATTGCAAAATAAATTCTAGAGGGGGTGTGAACACACAACAAAGGAATTAATATCATAAACAATTCTAAGACAGTCCAGTCTCCTACATGTCCAACTCATTTTTGCTGTTCGTACTAAGGTTCATTTGGAAGAATATCATTGACAGTGATGAATAAATTGATACAGAGACAACTTTTAATGCACCCAAGACATACAGAATATGAAACTATAGCTTGGCGTATGAACAGGTCAAATTTTCTTGGCCCTCTTCCCCACACTCTGCAGAAAATAAGAATGTTGCTGATGTTTCGGATCACTGTGGTCATTTGTTAGTCTAGTTTTGGGAAAAACAGTTGCTGAAAGGGTTGAAAAAGTCGCGTAATCTTGCGAAAACTTTGCTAAGTTGGCAAGAATTCAGACCCAAGTCTCTCGCTTGCTACTTCGCTGTACAAATGTAACAGGGCCAGTAAAAAAGTTGGGACTACTTACCATACAGCGTTATGATTAGTCCAATTCAATCAAAGCTGTTTAATGCCTAATTTTATATCTTTATGTGTGATGTCTGTCCCTGATAAAAAATTTGTGAAAGATTTGGAAACTCCTTACGTGTGTACCAGGCATAAGTCTGAACGTGTCATTAACACACACAAACACAGACGCAAGGGGACGTAAGGGCATAATTACAGTCAATGTTTCCATGGCAAACACTTTGAGGCCATAAATATAAAATAATTTAAAAACAGTCAGAAAGCATGTCTTCCTGTACAACGTGACAGCATATTCTAACGCCACTAGGGTAAGTGTCTCATGACTTTTTTCATGACTTTTCTGCTCGCTAGGTTTTTGTTTCCACCTGTTCTTGGCAGCAAGGTGCCTTGTGTCTTCCAGTCAGCTCCCTCCAGGCATGCACGTCTTGTCAGGGTACACCTCACTGTCTCATGCATTTCTGATTTTCAGATTTTTATTTTTATTTTTTTTACAGCAAATAATTAAGGTCACAGCTAACCTAACATGAAAAGCTTTTCAGCTTCGTCCCCCGCAATCACGGACGACTTCGCTCCAATTTAGAAGAACATTTTGAGGTTTTCCCTTTCTCCTCACCTGGTTAAACACTCGACAAGATCATGAATGGTCCATTACATACATAATTGCTGACTGAATAACCTAACATTGACTTTTCTAAATTATTGTTTTTCTATCTGCTTCTCATTTCATGCTTGATTGCTTTTTTTTTTTTGGCCTAGTTTTGAAAACTGATTTAAGGGAACCCCACTAGTCAAGCCTCTTGAAGGATTTGTGGGGCTTCCTTGGCATGACTGTCATTTTTCTCCCCCCATTTCTTGCATCTACGTTTGTTTTTGTTGTGTTCCAATGTATTTTTTATGTGCCTCAATAAATAAAACGGAAGTTTAATAGGGTAAAGCAGGAAAGGCAAAATTTCCTCAAAATAATTAGAAAAGCAATTTTATGTTGTGATCATTTGCACAATAAGTGACGATTTTTTTTAACGCGGCTGTGAATGCTGAGAGCACGCTTATTTTTGCTTTGAAGGTTTTTCAGGTCGAATAATTAAAAATTGTTAGAATCAAAACAATTTTTGACAGGTACCCTAAAAATGATGTGTCAAATAAAAGTGGGCTGTGTTGCATACGTAGTCGAACTTTTTAAAATTTTAAACCACTAAATTGACTGTGGAAGACAAACTAAATTAAAAACTTTGAAAAAAAAAGAAAAAAGCACACTCGAAACAGGACACACAGCACAAGTACACTTAATAACCTGAAGACAATTCAGCTGGTTTAGTTTCATACCAAAGAAACAAGAACAATTGTCTTAGCATAGGTGGCATTCCATCCTTTGTCTCTGAGCCAGGGAAAGACTTATGATGAGGGTGTATCCGTAATTATGAGGTAAAAGTGTTGAGGGACATAGGACAGCAACAGAACAAGTTTCTTTCTTTTCCAAGAATGATGATTGATAAATAAGCAGTGGTGTAGTGGGGATTTTTTAAGTGGGTGTACGCGATTCTGGGATGTTCTATATATACATACAGAACATCAATCATAGGGTACAACACCAGTTGAACTAACGTTAAATTTAATGTTTTACTACTCCAAAATAATCACAGGCCAACGTTATTCAGCATAACTCGCATTTGAACAATGATCAACAAACATTTCAATAAAAATTGAATGTGGCATCGGGAGAAGTGGGTGGACGGCGTACCCCCGCGTACCACGCCCACTACACCCCTGTAAATAAAAAATAGATAAAACAAGGCTCAAAATGACTTTTTTGTGTTGAGTACTTTTGCTAAGAGCGACACGGTGGTCAACTGGTTAGCACATCTGCCTCACAGTGCAGAGGTGCAGGGTTGGATCCCAGCTACGGCCTTCCTGTGCGGAGTTTGCATCTTCCCCCCGTACCTGTGTGGGTTTTCTCCGGGTTCTCTAGTTATCTCCCACATTCCCAAAACCTGCATGGAAGGTTCATGGAACAATCTAAATTGTCCCCAGGTGTGAGTGTGAGCGCGGATGGTTGTCAGGGTGTCCTCTTGCCTCTTGCCCGAAGACATCTCGGATAGACTCCTGCATGCCCGTGACCCTTGTGAGGATAAGCGGATTCGAAAATGAATGGAAGGATGGATGGATAGTTTTGCTCAGCAATGACTTCATTTGAGGTGCAACTTTCTTGTTTTGAGGAGAATGTACTGTATTTGCAGGTTAACTTTGGGATCCACTTTGGGATTCCGATTGTTGCAAAGTCACGGACCATTTTATAGAACTTAATTAAGAATGATAATGCATTTTTTTTGTTTGTGTGTTTGTTTAAAAATAGCCTCTGAAAATACATGTACAATATGCTACATTTTTATACTTGGTTTCAACTGTGTTAGACAAACCATCCAAAGCATATTGCTCGCCAGGGCATCCGTGGGCCAAAGCATGAGCTGCTCCGTATTTGTTTACAGAGTACTAGTGACTACAGGACAGGTGAGTAACATTTCTTGACGCTTACCGAATTTGGTATGTGCCATGTGGGCACATTGTATGCCTCAGTACTGTTGTGAAAAAGGCTTTATCCAAATGCATGCGATTTTTTTCCTAGTAGGCTGCAACCCACATAAAAGGGGTCCACAACCCACCAGTGAAGAAATCAAAATATCACAACAATAACAATATGACAATATAACGAATGAACACTTGGTTTCCTTTTTCTCTAATCAAAGTTGTTATTTTTCAAATTCGCATTGTGCATCGCAGCAAAAGAACATTTTCCATGAATCAATTTCAAAAACAAATACACCTTTCAGTTCCATTGTCGTGTTTCTGAATGACTTGTATTGTCCTTTCGCAAAGCTAATTTATTATCGTCCAAGCCGTTTATGTTCACGTAAGGTAGTAGGTGTGCTGGAGCCGATCTCAGCTGTCTTGGGGCTGCAGGCGGGGTACACCCTGAATTGGTTGCCAGCCAATCGCAGGAAACACATAGACGAACAACCCTCCGCGCCCCCAATCACACTTCGGGACACTATAGAGTGTTCCATTAACCTAGCATGCGACGTTTTGGAAATGTGGGAGGAAACCGGAGTATCCACGTCGGCACAGGGAGAACGTACAAACTGCACACAGGAAGGCCGGAGCCGGAATCGAACCCTGCGCCTCTGCACTGTGAGGCAAACGTGCTTACCAGTTGTCCACCGGGGATCTGATGCGGCCAGCACAATTTAGAGCTGAACTCACGCTCACACACTCTGAACTCAAGTGTGTACAACACCTTGTCATACAACATTTGTAGCAATAAAACCTGACAACAAACTAAGACCACCCACCCTCCCTTTGGCAGGATTAATCTTACCTTTTTCATCGGTCTTCTTTTCCCCACCTTGGAGGGACTGTGCTTGGGGGAAAACCAAAATACTATTTTTAATACTGTTCTCACAAATCAGCCTGATCTGTTTTCTTGTTTATGACATGCAGAAAGGTAACAAGGACAGCTCACTTGTCAACGGTGTGCAATCACTCAAAAACGAGGAAGTGATTACATGACCAATTCTGGTAAGGAAGTTAATTAAAGAGTCAATTGAAACACAGTGAGAACAAAATTAATGCTTTGATTGTGCACCCCTCCTTCCAACCTCTTTGCCAAGAATGTCAAATATTTTCCCGAAACTCAATCTTGAGTTGTGATCACAATGCAATGCTAAAAAGGGGACCAATTCTTCATCACCAGTATTGGTGACTTTTGTGACTCGAAAAAGACTAAACGAAAGGACAAATGACTAAATACATTTATATGAGGACTGAAAGGTCATTTCGAGTTTAGGTTTCACCAATGTTGGGAGACTGGGAACAGACATGGGCAACACGTGAAGAAGTTGTGCCATGAACCAGACACCGCAAATATTGTAAGGGAAAACATAATTTTGAGCAAAGAAAGTTTTTTTTTTTGGGTGATTCCTGTTTATGCTGACTATGTGTCTGATGAGGTATATTTAATTCAGATAGTTTGTAGTACTGTTTTAGCTGCAAGACAGGGACAGTTGCGAAAAACCTCTGAGGTAAGTTGTTTATTTATAAAATGTTACAGTTTAGCACAAGCTAAATTGACTGAAGGCATTAGAACAATTTGTTTTTTGTTTAAAAACGATTGTCTTAGCAATCCAACCATATTTGAGGAATGTGCGATAAAGGGCAGAGGAAAGCCGCTGTAGTGGATGTAGCGGTCCCAAGTGATGGAAACATCAAAAAGAAGGAACACGAGAAACTCGACAAATACCAAGGGCTCAGAGAGGAGCTGGAGAGAGCCTGTAAGGTAAAGGTGACAGTCGTGCCTGTGGTGATCGGAGCACCAGGGGCAGTGACCCCCAAACTAGATGAGTGGTTGCAACAGATCCCGGGAACAACATCAGACATCTCAGTCCAGAAATGTGCAGTGCTGGGAACAGCAAGGATACTGCGCAGAACCCTCAAGCTTCCTGGCCTCTGGTAGAGGACCCGAGCTGAATGGGGGACGGACACCACCCGAGGGGTGAGACGAGGATTTTTTTATTTTTTATTTTTTATAAAACTGTATTTTAAAAGTGAATTCACCAAAAGGTCGGTATAATCAGCCTCTGAATGTATTATTTTATATAATTTTGTGATCATACTCATCATTAATGTGAATGGTTTTCCGTTCCTCACAATTGCTAAAAATCCAGCAAAACTATCAGAATGAAAGTGGGTTTGCCGGGTCCATACGCGAAGTTACTGCTGGCTAGCTTGCACCCTGCTCAGTAGCTTGCACGCTTACTTTCTGCTGTCTCTCGCAGAGTATTTTGATGCGAACGTAGCATGGGGCGTGTCAAAGTGCCGCTTTACATTCGACCGCTTCATCGATGGTATTTTGTCATTGCAAATTAGACACACCGCATAATCTCTTCTCTCCACAAAGGCGAATCCTTCGGTCCATTCGTTCTTTTTGCCATCTTATTCGTCAAAGGATTAGCTTTGAGCTAATGAGCGAGCGGGCTGATTCAAAAGGGGGCATTGACCTGTTTACCCAGCAACAGCTAACGAAGGCCAGTATCATCCAATTAAAATTGCTCCTTCTGCCAACTGCAGCCCTGAACAGTACGTGAGCAGTGAAAAATCGATGGATGGATTAAACAAGCGAGAATATTTTGCTTTATCTGTGATCCAGATGAATCATCATCAAAAGAACCACACCTGGCTCGCAAGACATAGGTTCCCGACCCCTACACTAGAACTAATAAAGCAGGAGATGTGGCCTGATAATCTGAAATGTTAATTCAGCTTGGCAAAAAAAAAAAAATTTAGCTAGTGCACAGCGACACATTTTATTATCATAAATGTCTTAATATTTTTATAGTTTAAGTCCCGTATACTCTGCAGAATCAACTACATTAAAAAGTACTGTGAAAATGGGCACTGGAACATGGCATGCAGGCTGACAATACATTGACCCTAAAAGGAGAAGATCGTTGAACCAGACATATTGCATACCAACAAAAGAAGCATAATTGTCTTCATTGTAGAAGGTATTGTTCTATCCTTTTCTCTCTGACCTAATGTTAGATCCATGATGATGGGTGTGTCATCAATTATGACGTAAAAGTCCCTGATCCTTCATCACAATAATTAGTTAGTCTATTTTTCAGATTCCCTTCCTGGTATCTGATTTGTGCCATAACTGAAAGGTGACACAAAACAACAAAAGCCAATCCAAGCAACTTTCTTCTTTCTTTTTATATTTCTTTCTTTCATGAAATAAATAATAAAAAATATGAAATCATAAACAACAGTAGAACCTCGATTTAACAGACAAATAATGGAATGGTCGTCCATTTGCGCTGATTGTCTTTACCCAATACGGTACAAAATTATTATCTCGCTCTGTTTTTGTGGCCTAAAAATGCCCCGTACTGTCCAAAATGATTGTAAATATTAAAAAAGCTGGCGGCCCGGTGGTCCAGTGGTTAGTGTGTCGACCTCACAGTGCAGAGGTGCAGGGTCTGATTCCGGCTCCGGGCCTCCCTGTGTGGAGTTTGCATGTTAACTCCGTGCCTGCGTGGGTTTTCTCCGGGTACGCCAGTTTCCTCCCACATTCCAAAAACATGCATGGCAGGCTGATTTCCTTTTTTCACCCCACGAGAGAGGGGAAAGACAACTGCCCAGGACAGGATTAAAGATGGCATGTTCGAGAGAAGTGCGTGTTACTACATGACTAGATCGGGCTTCCTTAAACATACAAACATGAATATGAAAAAGTAGATATCACACACTCCTTGTGAGCTGTGCGTCCACGGCGATTTGAAACTAATGTCCATGTTTTCCATGACCATCTCTGGGCCTGCAGGGTTTGATTGCAGGCCTTCCTGTGCGGAGTTTGCATGTTCTCCCTGTGCTTGCATGGGCTTTCGCTGGGTGCTCCAGTTTCTTCCTACATTCCAAAAACATGCATGGTAGGTTCATGGAACAATCGAAATTTCCTTTAGGTGTGATTGTGAGCGTGGATGGTTGTTTGTCGATGTGTGCCCTTCGATTAGCTTGTCCCCTGCCAGTTGGGATAGGCTCATCAGCAAAGGTGAGCATTTACCCCTGTTGTCACCTGCCCGTCAGTACGGACAGAAGTTCCGTGGGTCCGTCACTGACTGACTCCCATTTTTGCTAGCGGATTGACGACTGACACTCCACAACTTTGAAACTCTGAAAAGGAAAGACGAGGTGCAGTTTGGGGATGAGAAGCATTCGGAGCAGCAGTAATAGTATAAGCATTTATCGTTTGTCTGTTTTTTTTTATTTTTTGTTTTTTTTTGTGTGTATAAAGTGTAAACTAAATACAAGTTTGCTGTTCCCCTTATCAACAGTTTTTTTTTTTTTTTTTTTTTTTTTTTTTTTACTGAGGGCCCTCAAACAGCATTGACATTGAATTCTGTCCGTCAGACCGGAAGACCAATTAGTGCAACCAACAGAAAGAGGCTCATACTTACGCACAGGATTTGGTGGGATTTCTAATTGAGGCATTTAAAATAACAAGAAAACAGTGTTATCATTAGTATACATTTTATTTACAGTATTATAGCTTACAAAAGTAAAAAAAAAAAAAAAATGCAAAAAGCACACATGCACCACCCACACACACTCGTGCACGCACGCCTACACATACACACACACACACACACACACACACACACACACACACACACACACACACACACACACACACTTGAGGAGTTCTGCAACGAACATGCAGCTGAAGATGTAAACAGCTCCTCATCAAACTCCAGGACCATGTTTGTGACTGCTGTACAAGAGTCTGACTCCTCATTTTGGTCAGTGGGTGCCCCAGCAACACCAAAATATTTCAGAATTTCCCTTGAATTTACAATTAAGATATAATATGTGCTGTATGCTAGATCACACCGACATCTTATATGGATCAGTTAGCAAATAAAATGACCATCATGTATATTTTATTCACATCTGATTCATTAAAAATAGCACACAAATTATTTAAGGTATTTCACACGTACCTTACAAAACGCCATGTACTAGAAATGATTTAACTTAGCATGTAGCGTGTAGGAATAAAAAAAAAAAATGTTCACAGTCAGGGCGTCTGTGTCACTTTGCACTGATGTTGCAAACACAAACTAGATTAGGTTACCTATGGGTGAAATTACTTGCACGACATGATGCTTCAATTCTAGTCATTGCTAGTGCTGCAAATCTAGATGGAAAATGCAGCCGTCGTCAGTGGCATCGCACAGATTAGCAAGAGGCTCATAAATAGCCCACTGTCACTCACATCACTCACAGAAATCTGCATACTTTTTTCTTTTGCCTTTTTCTCCTCGTCTTTTCTTCTTTTTCAAAACAGGGCAACTATTGGCTTCTTAGAACTCTTTCTTTGATCTTCACTTCGGTCTCACTATCATAAGATGATGGCCATGACATTCCGCATAACCTTTTGCCAACAGCGCTCGTTCACCCGTCAATCAACAGGAGGACGAAGTCACGTGGTGTGAACATAGATTGTAAGTATTTATTTATTTATTTATTTTTTCATTTTCCACATAACCCAATCAATCAGGCCGATGGGTCTATGTTCAATATGAAATCTAATTTATTTGGAAGCAGTTTGTGTTGTGTGGCCTAGTATCAGTTTATCTCTCGGCCTCCTCCCTCTTGCGATCTGTCACCACCAGAGGCCGTGAACATTAATCGTTTCCCGGTTGCAGCAGTGTGTATTATTTGACGAGTAGTAGCCCATTTACGTGCAGTAAAATCTTTTTTAATTAAAATAATGTATGGATGGAAATTTTTGTTTTAAATGTAAAAAAATAAATATATAAACTGTAGCCTGAAGTTTAATGGCAAAACTGGGTGTCAATTTTTGCTCAGCAGGGTAATCAGCATCTGCTGAACAGAACCATTCAAGAAACTCGTCATCTCACTTGACTATTTTTAAAATCAAGTCCATGGAATCTGTGAAGTAACGGATTATTTTTACAACCAAGTAACACGTAAAGTAACTCAGTTATTTTTTCAAAGTAAGTCTTTCAAAGTAACTGTGGCAACACTGTTTACACCCGTACAAAGAACCGCCGGTGTCTGTTTTGTTTTGAAGGAAGCTGGAAGGTTTACAGTACTTTCCAAATATGCAGTTTTCTGAACTCAAACAATGAGAAGGAAGCAGTTTGTGTTGTGGTGTAAGAATTCATGGCCACACAATACAAGACGGCATGCTCAGTTACCGACGTGGTTGCTGTTCTGACCTAATGCCAGACAGTGCTGCCTGACTTGCCTACAATTTTCTAAAGACAAAATGTTCCTTTATTAGTCCGAGTTAATTTCCCAGTGACTCACTCAGGTCCAAAACGTTTTTGGCAAAGACAATAAAACAAATAATGGTTCTTTGTTTTGTTTTGTTTGGCTACATGACTTCCTTAAGCGCTCATGATGGCCATTATGATGTGTCATGTGACACAGACATGACATGCCACATTCCACCTTCGAGCATATAAAAGGAATCGCTGTCATCCTCAAAATCCAATCCAATCCAATATCATCACTGCAAAGGTAAGTTTACATCTTACTTTTCAAACTTCACAAGCCTTATTCGGCATGTACTGTGTTGTTCTCTTTTAGATGGTGAGATTTAAATGTCATACTGATATTGATTTATCGTATTTTTGTAAGTATTTTTCTTTCATTGCACAGATGGCATTCGCTCTTCGATTGTTGTTCCTCGTTTGTGGGATCAGCGGACTGTTGACCGGAGCCGTGAGTCCAAATTTCACCCACTCACTTATATAAACAAATAAATACATGTTTTATTGTCTTTAATGAACTGGTGACTTCATGTGTGTCAGTATTTTGAAATTCATTTTTACCAATGTCATTTTCTTCTTTCACAGTGGTCTTTCCCAAAGATTCAGGCCAAAGGTAGCTTTGACTCTTTTTATTTTTTTCAAATGAGCAAATGTAGTTTTGTCATAATTGACGTGAGATTGATTGACGGATCTCGTTTTCTTCCTCAAACAACAATTGCGCTGCAGACAATAACTGTCCCAAAGGCTGGACCCGGTTGGACTGCTTCTGTTACATCTTCCAACGTGATCCGAGGGACTTTGCAGATGCCGAGGTATGAAGAATATACTTCAAACATAGTTTAAAGCTATCACAATCCGCGATTTGTCGGTCTGTGGATTGAACACTTTGGTACAAAGCCAAAATGTCTTGCCTTCTGTAAGATGGATTTGAATGAGTGACAACAACTTTTTCCTCTCCTTTTCCATCAGAGCGTCTGCAACATTTTGGAAGGGAATCTGGTCTCCATTCACAGTTTCCTGGAAAATGCCTTTGTTCGTGAACTGGCTGCAGCGGGTGGGAACGATGACCAAATCTGGATTGGACTCAACGATGCGCTGCTGGTGAAAACTCTCACTTATGTTCATGAGAGATGTTTTTGCCACAAAGAAAATGAATGCGTCCTCCAGAATCAGTCTTGTCACCAGATTAAGGGATGAAGTATTGACTAGCCCCCTGAGAGGAGAACGCACAGAGCAATAGCTGGCGCAACCTCGATGTTGACATTGAAGTATCCACTGGGAAGACTTGAGTTCAGCCTTGGTACACAATCAATCCTTACTTCAGGATAGTTTGTGCTTTTTTTTTTCAACAGACCAAACACCTGACCTTGCCCTCCCCACTTATATATCAGTGTGACATCAAACACCAGTTTCAGAATGATACTCAATGATTCAAATAATGTTGAAAGATAATCAAGATAGATTGTGACCAACAAAAAGCAGATGCAAATTCAAGCAAGAGGTATCTTTACATATGACTCATTCAGTTTGACTTTCGCTTCCAGGCTACAGACTACATATGGACCGATGGCACAGTTAATGATTTTGAAAACTTCGATCAGACTCCTCCTCCTGACAATGATGATGATTGCGTGCAGCTTGTTCAGAGCGGTAAGTGAAATCATTGATTAGAGTTGCCAAGAATACGATGCTGTTATACTGAAATATATTTCTCCTACAGATGGACAATGGCGAACCGATGAATGCACAGAGGAAGAACAATATGTCTGCATCAGAGATGTGAAGCACTAATCACTCCCTGCCACCCTGTTGTTGCAACGGGGTTCGCTTATCATAATGACTCAGTAAAATAAAAATGTCATTGTGTCTGAGTATGCAATCAATTCTCCTTTCCTTCTTCCACAATGCTTAATTCTTATTGTCTGGTAAATGAAGGAATCTTTCTACATCATAATATTTTGGGGTCTTTTTTTCATCACTCTATTTTAAACCTGCTCGGTTTTTTTCTCATTCATTTCACATTTTTATGATGAAGTTACGGTAACTATACATGGACATTGGTCAACAAAATGCTCACTGGTGTCAATTAAAGGGTCTGTATCATGCTATTTCAAGTTTTCCTCAGTTACTATATGATTGTATATCACTTTTGGCAAAATGGCGACCTAATTTCGAATGAAAGCCTAGTTATTTTGGAGGATAATTTTCAAACCCGAAAGTAAGACGCTTGGCTCATGAAAACCCCACCTCTCCATGTGTGGCTGCCGCGGCCCCTTTCATGACATCGTCCCTTTCATGACATCACCCTGCAGTCGGCTGCTGTGCATCTCATCCACGAAACAGTAACATGTCATCATGATGGAACATGTTTGAGCCTTACGTTCTCTATCCAGAGGTTTTATACAGTATTGATGTTTATTTTTTTTATACAACACAATAGGTCTGACATCATACTTGACAACGAAGCTAATGCTAATGCATTAATGTGAATATTATGTTCTCATTGAGCTAGTGGGTTGATTTAATGACAGCTGTGGCCTCTTCAGCAGGTCTGATTGTGGTAATTGCACCACTTTTCAGGGACGATCTCCTGGCCAATCCACTTTTTCTCCAGGCCGAGGTTCACCAGGCAGTCCTATGAGAAATGATAATCACAGATAAACAGCTGCTGAATGGTGTGTCACTGGGGAGGCCAGCGCCTCGGCCCGAGGTGCGCAGAGTGCTGCTTTCGCTTATCGGGTGTCACTCTGGCTTCTTAAGAAAGTGGGCGTGTGTTAGGTCTGCAGGGGCGGTACAGAGTGGCTCCTCAATTTCCGATGTCAGTGGTCCCCAACCCCCGGGCCGCGGACCGGTACTGGGCCGCACAGAAAGAATAAATAACTTGCATTACTTCCGTCTCATTCATTTCGAAATCTGAAAAATGACCGGATTCTTTGTTACATCCGTCTACAGTATGTCACTCTTGACGTAGGTCAAGGCGCGCTTTTCGGTCACGTGATAGGTTACCGCTAAAATGAAACCCGGGAGCTAGCAAAATTAGTAAAAAAATAATGTCTTTGGAAAGGGGAAATGGCCCGGCCGGCCTGGAGACAGAAGAGGAGCCTAGGACTTTCAAGAAAAAGAAGGCTACATTTGATTGACAGTATCAGGATTTCCTACTTTAAATACGAATTTCTCTCAACGGGAGATTCCAACGCACCTGTTATGGGTAGCAAAGGTAATGACGTTAGAGAATCAAAAAGCGAAGGAGATGGGGGAAGGATGGGTGCAGGGTCAAGTGGTCCGGGGAGGAAAACATGGAGCCAGGCTGGGCAGGGAGCAGAGGCGATTGCTCTAACTCTGCAAGGGAAGCTCAGCTTCCCCTAAAATGTCAAAAAATAAGTGATCATATACATGTGCAATTGTGTGTACATGCCATTGACTAAATATGCGCTACAACGAACTCAACTTTTATTGTGGTTACGACGTGACTCTCTTGTCATTCATTCCCACAGCTTCACTGTGCTTTAAACTATGTGGACGCTGAGCGTCTACAGCGCGGACGCTGGGCGTCTAGAGCAGGGGTGTCAAACTCAGGTCCTGGAGGGCCGCTGTCCTGCATGTTTTCCAAGTCTCCCTGTTGCAACACACCTGATTCAAATGAACAGGTTCAATGTCAGGCTTCCACAGAGCTTGCTGATGATCTGATCATTTGAATCAGGTGTGTTGCAACAGGGAGACTTGGAAAACATGCAGGACAGCGGCCCTCCAGGATCTGAGTTTGACACCCCTGGCCTAGATACTACTCGTAATGCGTGAATCATCTGGCACCCGTTTGCAGATCAGCAGAGCTCTTAAACGCAGGAGCTGATTGCTAATCAGCTTGCAGGTGTGGGAGCACCCTTCGGCCCAGCCTGGTAAGTAAAGGGAAAAAGACAAAGAAGGTCCCAGGAAGTGGACTCTCCAAAATAAAAGCGCAGAAGGAAGAGGAGACAGACCGAGCCCACTCTGGGTTATATGTGGTGATGGTGAGTCGTATTTTTTTATTGCAATCTGTACAGTATTTGCTGTGTATCTTATTTTGAAGGCATGTTTCAACGTTACCATAGCGACCAAAGAGTGCTGAGGCCAGATAGGACGTTCCTCGTGTCATGATTCCCCTTCAACATTGTTCTTCAGTGTTTCTCTCTCTGTGAAACCTTGCAAGGCCATACTGCTGAATAAATGCTTTGTAGTAATATAAGAGTCAATGTGGGATCACTTTGTGTACATTTATTCGATCAAATTTTCAGTCGACAGGGAACTGGCAAAATGGACGCTCCCTGAGATGGACAAAAAATGGGTGGGTTTTACTGCTCGTGATGCTGCATAGAACATATTATTGCGATGATTTCTTTTGGGTTGACTGCCGGTTTCAATTGGCTTTGTGAAAGTGACTGACTTAAAATCTTTACTATTTTAGATTCATCATTAACACATAACCAAAGAAAATAATTTTGGTGTGAACCAAGGCCAAAACGGCAAACAAAACATTTCTTGCTGGTAAAGTAACACTTCATACAGGATCTTAATAACCTCAGGATTTATGAAACAAAAAACATAAGCTATTATCTTCCTCTCGAACACAATAAGAGTGAGGACAGAAACACAAATGGCCATTCACCCCGACCTCAGACAGCACACAGCTTAAAAACATTTCTGACAGGTGTGGCTGGTTGGAAGTTGACATACCATCAGGTCATGTCAGCTAATAAAGGGGGTCAAGCCTCTGGTGCCACTGTTGAAGGGAGCCGATGATCAACCCCAATCAACCTTCATGACCACAAAAGTAAAACCACCTGCACAGATTTCACAGCAGATACGACGGAACCAAAGACTTCATACCATAGTCGTCACATCCAAGAATGCTTACGTGTATGTAGGGCGCTGCACTCGGTTTACAGTACGTTCCAAATATGCAGTTTTCTGAATACAAACAATGAGAAGGATGCAGTTTCTGTTGTGATATAAGAATCCGTGGCCACGAAATACAAGGAAGCACGCTCAGTTACCGGCATGGTTGCTGTTTTTCCTAAAAATAGAGTAATTTTGACCTAATGATAGACTACAGTGCTTCCTGACTTGCCTAGATTTTGGCTTCAATCAAGTGTAGTGTTGTCATAGAATTTTCCGAAGACAAAATGTTCCTTTATTAGTCCGAGTTAATTTCCCAGTGACTCACTCAGGTCCAAAACTTGTTTGGCGAACACAGAATCAAGGAAATAAAGGTTCTTTTTTGTTTATTTTGTTTTGTTTTGTTGAACTACGTGACTTGCTCAAGCTCTCATTATAGTCATTATGATGTGTCATGTGACACTGACATGAGATGACACATTCCACTTTTCAGCATATAAAAGGAATCGCTGTCATCCTCAAAATCCAATCCAATCCAATATCATCACTGCAAAGGTAAGTTTACATCTTACTTTTCAAACTTCACAAGCCTTATTCGCCATGTACTGTGTGGTTCTCTTTTAGATGGTGAGATGTAAATGGAATACTGATGTTGATTGTTCGTACTTTTGTAAGTATTTTTCTTTTGTTGCACAGATGGCATTCACTCTTCGACTGTTGTTCCTCCTTTGTGGGATCAGCGGACTGTTGACCGGAGCCGTGAGTCCAAATTTCACCCACTCACTTATATAAACAAATAAATACATGTTTTATTGTCTTTGATAAACTGGTGACTTCATCTGTGTCAGTATTCTCTCGTCTAATTTTTACCAATGTCATTTTCTTCTTTCACAGTGGTCTTGGTCTTTCCAAAATATTCAGGCCAAAGGTAGCTTTGACTCTTTTTATTTTTTTCAAATGAGCAAATGTAGTTTTGTCATAATTGACGTGAGATTGATTGACGGATCTCGTTTTCTTCCTCAAACAACAATTGCGCTGCAGACAATAACTGTCCCAAAGGCTGGACCCGGTTGGACTGCTTCTGTTACATCTTCCAACGTGATCCGAGGAACTTTGCAGATGCCGAGGTATGAAGAAAATATTTCAAACATAGTTTAAAGCTATCTCAATACGCGATTTGTCGGTCTGTGGATTGAACGCTTTGGTACAAAGCCAAAATGTCTTGCCTTCTGTAAGATGGATTTGAATGAGTGACAACAACTTTTTCCTCTCCTTTTCCATCAGAGCGTCTGCAACATTTTGGAAGGGAATCTGGTCTCCATTCACAGTTTCCTGGAAAATGCCTTTGTTCGTGAACTGGCTGCAGCGGGTGGGAACGTTGACCAAATCTGGATTGGACTCACCGATGCGCTGATGGTGAATCCTCTCACTTATGTTCAGTCGAGATGTTTTTGCCACAGAGAAAATGAATGTGTCCTCCAGAATCAGTCTTGTCACCAGATGAAGGGATGAAGTATTGACTAGCCTCCTGAGAGGAGAACACACAGGACAATATCTAGCGCAACCTCGATGTTGACATTGAAGTATCCACAGGGAAGACTTGAGTTCAGCCTTGGAACACAATCAATCCTTACTTCAGGGTAGTTTGTGCTTTTTTTTTTCTTTTCAAAAGACCAAACACCTCACCTTGCCCTCCACAATTATTTCTCAGTGTGACATCAAACACCAGTTTCATAATGACACTCGATGATTCAAGTATTGTTGAAAGATAATCAAGATGGATTGAGACCGACAAAAAAAGCAAATACAAATTCAAGCAATAGTTTTCTTTACGTGTGACTCATTCAGTTTGACTTTCGCTTCCAGCCTACAGACTACATATGGACCGATGGCACAATTAATAATTTTGAAAACTTCATTGCACCTCCTCCTGACAATGATAATGATTGCGTGGAGCTTCGTCAGAGTGGTAAGTGAAATCATTGATTAGAGTTGCCAAGAATACGATGCTGTTATACTGAAATATATTTCTCCTACAGATGGACAATGGCGAACCGATGAATGCACAGAGGAAGAACAATATGTCTGCATCAGAGATGTGATGTACTAATCGCTCCTTGACACCTTGTTGTTGCAACGGGGTTTGCTTGTCATAATGACTCAGTAAAATAAAAATGTCTTTGTGTCTCTGAGTTTGCAATCAATTCTCTTTTCCTTCTTCCACAATGCTTAATTCTTATTGTCTGGTAAATGAAGGAATCTTTCGACATCAAAATATTTTGGGGTCTTTTTTTTTCATCACTCTAATTTAAACCTGCTCAGTTTGTTTCTCATTCATTTCACATTTTTATGATGAAGTTGCGGTAACTATACATGGACATTGGTCAACAAAATGCTCACTGGTGTCAATTAAAGGGTCTGTATCATGCTATTTCAAGTTTTCCTCAGTTACAATATGATTGTATATCACTTCAGGCACATTGGTGATCTAATTTCTTATGAAAGCCTTGTTATTTTGGCGGCTAAGTTTCAAACCCGAAAGTAAGACGCTGCCGCGGGCCCTTTCATGACATCGCCCTCCAGTCGGCTGCTGTGCATCTCATCCACGAAACAGTAACATGCAATTATGATGGAACATGTTTGAGCCTTATGTTCTCTATCCAGAGTCTTTATACAGCATTGATGTTTTTTGGGGTTTTTTTTTATACAACAAACTAGGTCTGACATCATACTTGACAACGAAGCTAATGCTAGTGCATTAATGCTAATGTTATGTTCTCATTTATCTAGATTGATTTAATTACAGCTGTGGTCTCTCCAGCAGGTATGATTGTGATAATTGCACCACTTTTACTTTACACTTTTACTTTGGCATCCCTTCACTGGCTCCCTATACATTTTAGAGTTATTTTCAAGATCCTATTATTTGTTTTCAAATCTCTAAATGACATCGCGCCACCTTACCTCTGTGAGCTCATCCGCCCCTACACACCTGCCTGGCGCCTCAGGTCTGTGGACCAAACATTATTAGCAGGACCAAGAACTAAACGGAGGCTCAGAGGGATCGAGCCTTTTCCGTTGCTGGTCCCTCTCTCAGGAATGACCCTCCACTGAACATTCGGCAAGCCTCCTCGCTGCCCATCTTTAAAACCCTCCTCAAAACTCACTTGTATTCTTTGGCATTTGACTCAGCATGACCCAAATTATGATCTTCGTTGTATTGCATGGTGTTCTCTACCGTCTTTGTTACTGATTTGTTGCTTTGCTTTACCGTTGTATATGTTAGTTGCTCCATGTACAGCACTTTGTGTGCAGCGATGTCTGTTTGAAAGTGCTCTATAAATACAGTTGAGTTGAGTTGAGTTGAGACTTTTCAGGTGTGATCTCCTGGCCAATCCACTTTTTGGCAGTACAAGGTTCCCCAGGCAGTCCTATGAGAAATGATGATCACAGATAAACAGCAGCTGAATGGTGTGTCGCTGGGGAGGCCAGCGCCACGGTCCGAGGTGCTCATAGTGCCGCTTTCTTGGATACGCTTGTCGGGTGTCACTCTGGCTTCTTAAGAAAGTGGGAGTGTGTTAAGTCTGCAGGGGCGGCACAGGGTGGGTTCTCAATTTTCGACGTCAGTGGTCCCCAACCCCCGGGCTGTGGACTGGTACCGAGCCGCACAGAAAGAATAAATAACTTACATTACTTCAGTTTTATTCATTTCAAAATCTGAAAAATTACCGGATTCTTTGTTACATCCGTCTACAGTATGTCACTCTTGACGTAGATCAAGGCGCGCTTTTCGGTCACGTGATAGGTTACCGCTAAAATGAAACCCGGGAGCTAGCAAAATTAGTAAAAAAATAATGTCTTTGGAAAGTTTCTTTGGGAAGGAGAAAAGGCCCAGCCTGGAGACAAAAGAGGAGCCTAGGACTTTCAAGAAAAAGAAGCATCAGGAATACTACTTAAAATACGGATTTATCTCAACGGGAGATTCCCACGCATCAAGCTCACTCTGCATAATAATGTTAAAAGCAGCCAGCACCACAACCGAAGCCAGAAATAAGCCTTTGCTTCAAGGGATGACGGCAGCATTGGACCCTCATTAAAATTAGTCATTTCATTCTGAAAGCCGACCAAAACCCTTCAAATTCGAAGTCTGAATCACTGAAATGATCACAGTGATTTACACTCCTCTTGTTTTTCCAATCTACTCTGTTTTGCTTTGCTTAATTGTTCAACTTCGATGAGAAAATAACACTAAGCAATCAAGGAAACAGTAGCAAAATGATGACATTCACGTAATTCACGTGTGTGTGTGTGTGTGTGTGTGTGTGTGTGTGTGTGTGTGTGTGTGTGTGTGTGTGTGTGTGCGTGCGTGTGTGTGTGTGTGTGTGCCTGCACCCCAAGTATCGAAGGCGTTGGACGAAATAATATGCGAATGGCAACACACCGAAGCTGGAATCTGAGTGGACCAAAAACAAAAAAAATAAAATGACATCAGTACATACTCAAGGTGACAATAAAGAACAAAGACGACTACAGACCAGTTTCTATTGTACCAAATGGTTGCGAATCAATTGAATCTGGTGCAGACAGTACACCGGGTAAACTGTCCAAAAGCAGTAAATCCACACATGGGTACAATTGACTTTCTTGGGCAGCACTATAATGTCATTTTTTTTACAGGATGAGGATGTCTACCACTCACATACAACATTCAACTAAAAGAAGATGCGAAACCAGCGATCAAGGAGAGTTCCAGCTCCACTCCAGGAACGCCTCAAAAAGGAGCCTGATAGAATATGTGTCAATTCAAGGTCTTCACGAAAGTTGAAAAAACCAACTGAGCGTGCCAACTCAACAGTATGTGTGGAAAAGAAGAACAAAAATTGAGTATTGAGAATACGCATTGATGAGAATACGCAGGATTTCAACCAAAGCATAAACCGTGAACATTACCAGATACCGACGCGTGAGGAGATTGCAAGTGAGATGTTTGGAGCCAAATGCTTCTCAAAGCTGAATGTATTAAAGACATTGAAAATACAATAGGGACATGTGAAGCATGGCAAAAGTCACCAGAATAAAACAGGAGGGAAACCATGATAATTCCCAGTCTTCCCATTGCACCTTGGAAGAAAGTAGGAACAGACTTGTTTCATTGTAATGGAAAGGACTTTTTGCTCGTGACAGACTATTAATTTGAACTTCCCTGAGATTGCTCTACTCACGAACGCAACCGCCAACAATGTCATCACTCATGTCAAGTCAATATTTTGCTGACATGGGATACCAGAAAATGTGCATATCATCAAACAGCTTCTGAAGTGTCTGGATTGTGGCTTATCTACGGCAGAACTGTTGATGAATCGCAACGTACGCACAACAGCTCCTATCCGAAGGTGAAGCAGGATGAGGAGACAAAACTGGAAAATCTTCAATGGAAACAGAAATAATTCATCTGGCAGGTGATGTGTCTGAATGATGTGATATTCAAGTTTCAAAAGTTAGCCAAAAAAATTATAATAATAATTTTGATGCTTTCGGAACAATATTTATGTAGTTGTAGCCACATTTTTCATGTGTGATGTGTATTTATGGCCTCACAGAAAGGCGGAAGTGCTGATATTTAGTGTCAACGGTTGAACAGCAGAGGGAACTGGCGGCACAGGTTGTGGGATGGCAGTGGAAGAAGAGAGCAGGAACAAATGTGTGGTGAGTGATGAGGAATCAGTAAGAAAAGTACAAGCGCATGCTGGCTGTTAAAAATAACTTGACATCCGGATCAACTACGTAAGTTAATTTCACAATCAAAGTGAGACATATTTTCAAAATGGATCACAATGGAGTTCACGTTTCAATGGAAACTCCACGATCCAGAAATTAGGGCCACCTTTAGACTTCACTGAATCACGCCTATTTGGTGCTTGCTCACAAATTTCCTGTCAGAGGTCAAGACAGGAGAATCGCTGCACCTTATAAGTACACAAGCCAGGTGCATAAAAAAAAACAAAAAACTTCAGTGCCCTTAAGTACAGGTACTCAATGTTACACCTCCTTACTTTATGCTAGTGACAAGACTGAATCAATAGTAGACATTTAATTTGTAAGTGACAAAATGCTTCGGCCTATAACAGACAAAAGTGACAGGATTCATCATGTTTGTGCTGGTCAATGTTCCGTAGGGTTACCACATTTTGATTTCCAAAAAAAGAGGACACTCAGCCCGGTCTGAAGGGACTGAAATGATACTCAAAGTTCACTCCAAGATGTCATACATCACAACTCCGATATTTAGTCATTAAGGCTGCACGATATTGGAAAAATATGCAATGTCCGGTATGGCTGTTGCATATTGCAATATTGATATTATTGCAATGTACATGAAGAAATGAAATCAGTTTTTAAATGATATATCTTTTTTCATGCAGAATAATAATAATAATAATAATAATAATAATAAGGCCCAATGTATTCTTATCAAATGAAGTTAGTGTTAATGTTCCTCGATGCTGCTCAGTTAGATGACAATGTGCATTTGACAATGTGCATTGAGGTTGAGTCTGATTGGTCCAAGTTAGATGAAAGCATACTATTCCATATGAATTTTTTACCCATCTTTTGCATTCTGCACTGCAGGTGCCATTATCACAATTACAGTGATCCCTCGCTATTTTGCGGTTCGTTTATCGCGGATTCGGTGCATCGTGGATTTTTTCAGACATATTCATAAAAAAATTTTATTATTTTTTTTTCCATATACATGGAGTACAGTACTGTATATGTTGCTCAATGTGACTCGCTGTTGTTTTGCAGGTTCTCCCGGACTGTTTGCGGACCTTTTGCGGACTTAAAAAAAGAAAAAAAAATTTTTTTTTTTTTTACCAGTGTATGTTAATTGGTCGCTACTTTGCGGATTTTCGTTTATCGCGGGTGGTTTTGGTCCCCATTAACCGCGATAAATGAGGGATTACTGTATATATATTTTTTCAATATATTCAGAAGCCCTAATTTAAAGTATGCCTCCTCTGTAGTTGAAGTTTTATGACAATGTTCTAAATAATACCTCTTTTACAAAAAAAAATCCAGCCTGAACAAAATATTTCTTACTGTAGAAATGTCAATCAAAAAGTAGTCTTACAAGGATACCGTATTCATTTTCGGATGGACAGAATTCACACCAGGAAAGTCCTTTGGTCCGGACCAAAGTCAGACCTTTTTTTTTTTTTTCGTTTGGTGCGGTGTGCATTCACATTGTATTGTCGATATACGATCTGTGACCCCTGCACAATGTGAGTTGTGCCTGCACAGGTTGGCCAAGTTGTATCAAACTGTTCCAAGTCTGTTTGGAAACAGACCGAGACCACCTCAAAAACTGGTTCTCGGTGCGTTTTTTTCTTTGGTTCGCACCAGAATTCGTTTGTCTGTATTCACATCTGAATAAAATTTCAGGACCAGCGTGGGAAAACGAACCCCGGTCCCTTTAAACTTGACCAGACAGTGAATGTGTGATGAATAAACCTTATCAAAGAAAACAAGGAACTCAGTCAATTTTGGAGATAAACTCTCTCCTCATTCAGCCTTTTTTTTAGGGGGAGAGGGGGGGTCCACATCCACATGATCATGAGAGAAACGACATATTTACATGCGAGCTGTCCATACTGTTCCCGTTTTTGTATGTCCTCATATTAGTTAGTCACTGTCCTTAGCTCCGTTTTATTTGGCTTGCTCAACTGGTCACCGGAACACACCTTTCGGTCCAGTGACTTCAACCACAGCGGTGAAACACATCGTACAAACTCTGACCTGCTGGGCAGATCGTTAAAAGAAAAAAGTATCAGGCATTCGTTTGATCGGTAACACCAATATGAATTCAAATCTGCGTCCAACCCTGCCAAATGCCTGACTTTGCCATGATAGTGTGGCATGGCTCAAGTGGTCAAGTGGTTGGCTCCCAACTTGAAGGTTGTGGTTTTGAAAACATTTTGAAATGAATTTGAGCAATACACCAAATTCCCAATTGTTCCTGATCCTGCATCATCAGTAGGTGAACAAGGAGATGGTGTTCAAGTGCTTGAAACACCTCAAAGGTCCAACAGCACGATACAAGTGGAATCCCGTTTATTTAGTCATGACTGATCAATAAAAAAAAAGTGACAGTTTTGTTTTTTTTAAACGCAAGGAACTTGATAAAAACATTTAAAACCCTCAACCTTCCCTCATTTCAACACTGATTAGCCAATTGTATTTATTGAAGCTTGATCACCCACTTTTCGCAACGCAAGCACATGTGCATTTTTCCAAACTTTGGAAACCGCATTACCATGAAGGAAAAAGTGACATAGTTTATCAGTTCTAGTGTATCAGCTGGCTCCTTTGGCAAATTCTGTACAAAGCTCACAGGAAGACACAGGCATAATTGAAAAGTAGAGTCACCAGAATAATGAATATTTCTTTGAAAATCAACATTTCACCATGGTAAATTTCTCCCTTTTCACACACACTGTCCAGGTTGTTGCGTATTTTGTATTTGCTTTTATTTGTTTCACTCTGCTGTCTGCAGCTGCCTCAGCATTGCAAATAAGAATGTGTTCTCAGTGGCCTGAACTGGAAATAAATCAATAAATAAATAAGCCCTGCATTTTATTCAGAATGTAGAAGATGAAAATAGAAGCAAAAACGTGTTGGAGGATGAGGCAATATCGACAGCAATTTACGACGGGCAATTTACCGTCTGAAATATTCCTTTGAAAATTTCTGAGTACTTAAAGGTAAAACATTTTGAATGTGAAATGATTGCAAGTTAAGAAATGAATGGGAAGCAGGTCTGTTTGTTGGGATTGTTGATGTGACTGAGATACTGTCATGTTGCCTCAATAAAAGTGATGATGGTTTGAAAAAGTAAAGTTAAATTTGTGGCCCTGTATCAAAACATTTAGACTTCAGACTTTTAGTCGGCTACATTTACGTATTGTTTTTGCTGTCAAGATGTGTACTGGGAACAGGGCATGGCTGACAAACTCAAGCATGCTAATTATCAGAGAGAAGAGAATTCAGCTGGATGAGTTACATACCAAGCAAACGAGCATTCTTGCCGTCAATGTGACAAGGTCACATTCCAGCTGTGACATTGAGGAGGATTCAAGATGAGAACTGCGTCATCAGTTATGATCTAAAAGTCCCTGAGCGTCTTTAAATAACCGTAAGTAGTCATTCTGTTGTGGAGAATTCCTCCTACAAACAACAAAAGCAAATCCAAGGACCTTTCTTTATTTTCAATGATTAAGATGAAATAAATGAACTAATTCAACAACTCTTCTGTTTCGCAATTTAATTTGCATTGAGCACATCTACCACTGACTTCCCGTGTTTTATTCAGCAATGGCTTTTTGAGACTTTTCATATGGCACATTGCAGCAACAAGTCATTTCAAGTGTCACTCACGACTGTGTGTGCCTTACCAAGGAGCGAGACAAGTTTGCCAATGACAAGAGCTTTATGGAAGATGAAGAAAAGAGATGATAGTAAACCCTGAAATACAAAAACACCGCACAAGCTTGATAATGTCTCAACGAGTCCACGTCTCCTGGCAAACTATATCTCGTACAAGTGGCGGACTCAAGAGTGAGGAGGAGATGGCGGTATAGGAGCAAAGTTAGTGTTTAATGACAGCAATGTGGAACATGTGACCAGGTTCGAAGAAGTCGCAAAACTGGCAGTGAGTAGATTGAGTTGTGGGTGAGGGTGGGAAGCAGGTGATGAGGCATAGGAATGATCGGATCGATCCTTGGGGTTGGCGGCAAAAGACTTGTGAAGATCAGCGAGGCTGGATGGGAGGCACTGGTAGGAAGACCAAAGAAAGTGAATCACGGCAAAAACACAACATGACAAACCTACAAACACTGGTGGCGGCCAATATACCACTCTGCATGTGGGAATCATCTGGTGACTGCTCGCAGATCAGTAGAGGTTTTAAACTGAGCTGATCGGCTGCAGATGTGTGAGAGTGAGTGCCTTCCAGAAGTTGACCCGCCAGCCAGAAACAAGGAAACAAATGACAAGCAGGAACATTCCACAGGAGCTTGTCAAAAATCAAAGGGAAGAAGCTCAAAAGGAAAACGGTCACAAAAATAAGACAAGTCCGTGCATAACCATCACTGCATTCAACGCCGCTGACCCGAACCCGAACCCGAGCCCGAGCCCGAACCCGAACCCGAACCCGAACCCGAACCCGAACCCGGAGCCGGACAGTCTGGAGAGCTCGGATCTCCGCCTTGGCACACATCCAGGATGCAAACATACGAGTATGTGTCCGTACAGAGTTCATCCTGCCATAGCCCGTCTGTAAGAAATAATAAAACTGAATAAGTAAAACAGCGCTGTATTCGAACCAACATTGAAGCACAGGGTATTTTGTCTACCTGCTGTATCAATCACCACACAAGCGTCAGTGTTATCGGGCTCATTATCGCCCGAATTAAAGTTCAGGAAATCCTGAATAGAGCCATCAGTCCAGATGTAGTCATTATTCTGCAAGACAAAATCGCATTTGAATTACTCTCATGAACATTGATGGTTTTGCATGGACTGTCTGTTTGTCACAATCCATCTCAGCCATGAAAATCATATCGTGTCATCATTACACACATGTTTGAGGTTGAACTAGATTTAGGAGTGTGGAGAAAAACACCAGGTGGTTGGTGCCCCCCACACCCCCCCAAAAAAGTGAGGATTTAGCGGAAAAGTAAAGTGGATTGGATTTATTCAAAAAGTTGGAACATGTCCACTTTGTCGATATTGACAAATGTCAACCTCTAGGTGGAGCTAGACATATTTGAGTGTTTTGCCCTTTCATGATCTACATTTCCTTGCTTTAATCTGGGTCCCAAGATAGAGTCAAGAGGAGACACTCATTTTCTTGAAATCAAAAACACTAATAATTCTGAACACAAGTGACAGGATTCAATCTGAAAGTTTGTACTGTTTCAGGCCCGCGGTGCATGATCTGGCCCGCCACATCCTTTTATGTGGATCACAAAAGCAAATCAAACATGCAAACAGCTTCCATGATGCTTGCTAAAATCTGTACCAACATTTCAAATTCTCATATTGGGAGTATTTTCGAGTTACCAAACCCTTCATGACAGTAACTGCAACAATTGTTGAATAAACCGTTCTTCTTGCCTTCTTTATATGGTTTCAGTCAGAATGTCCCTCCAAGGGAAACGGTAACTAAAATGTGGCCCCTGATAAAAATGGTTTTGACACCCCTGGCTGAAAGTCATACCACAATTGCATCGTGGAGTCCAATCCAGGCTCGTGATTGATTCGCATCTTGACTCAGTTGAAAAACGATTTTGTTTTCCAGATCATTGTGAATGGAGGCCAGATTTCCACCCAAATCAATGCAGGCCATCTGATGGAGAAAGAGAATGCAAAGTTGATTCCACTTCGTCAGGTCCATCAGAAAACAACCAACAGCAGAATGGATCACTGATTAAACAAGAATTATATCACAACTTCTGTGTAAAAGTCTTCCGTACCTCTGCAGTTACAAAGTTCGCTGAGGTATTTTGGTACATGTAACAGTGACAGTCCAACTGAGTCCAGCCTGAAGGACATTTAATATCTGCAACACAATAGGTGTTTTAAGGAGAACATGAGACACGTCAAAAAATCTGAAGTCAGTGTTGCAGAAATTCAGAAATTGTTCATTTGAAAAGGATCACGGTGTCACAGCTACCAACTTTTCCAATGACTCAAAGGTAAAGGCCACTGCAAAGAAAGCACAAAGGTAAAATCAGACTGCAGAATTCTGAGAACAATGAAGACACCAAAGCATAAAACAGTGTAAATCGTTTATGTTGTGTTTTCTTTCGTGACTGGGTAAAATTTTCACTTACGACTCCATTCAACAGTGCATTGATGCCGCAAAGGAGGAACAACGAGCGAACAGCAAATGCCATCTGCAATGATAGCAAAATATAAACTATTTCTATCAATAAATATCTGTTCAAACAGACCATGAGAACCAAAAACACAGTTAACAATGAAAAAGTCACATGAAATTGAGTTTCAAAATTAGGATGGAAAGTTCGGTGACATCACCTTTGCAGTTGAGGTCCTTGATACTGAGAAAGAAGACGAGCGGCTTTATAAGTTTGCTTGACGGGTCTTGGAATGTAGAATGTGTAGGTTGTGTCATTGCCACATGAAAAGAAGTCTCACAACAGGGAAATGGCTTTGAGTGGGTAACCAAACCCAACAAAGTTCTTCACTGTTTTTCTGTCTCGACTGGTTTGCAACTGACAACATGGGTCGGACTAAGAAATGCACACATAATATTTTCAGGTCAATGTTGTAAATTAAGATGCTGTATTTTTTTGTCTCTTCTATTGTGGGGACCAACCCACAATTTTCATGGAAAATATTTTTGTTGTCTTATATCATTTTTATAATAAGAATGATGATGATGATGATGATAACGGTGATGATGATGATGATTATTGGCTGGCAACCAGTTCAGGGTGTTCGCCCGTTCTGCCTGAAGACAGCTAT
The DNA here is from genome assembly GCF_001891065.2 of Hippocampus comes. Classification (NCBI taxonomy): domain Eukaryota; kingdom Metazoa; phylum Chordata; class Actinopteri; order Syngnathiformes; family Syngnathidae; genus Hippocampus; species Hippocampus comes. The sequence goes on from NW_017806236.1 coordinate 2,952,832, forward strand.
TATTATTAATGTCCTCTCCATATGTAATATATTTTCCCATTTTGTTTTTACATTTACAGGAACTACTCATATATCACCACCAAGAAGGCTGGAGATACCAAGTCGCCTCCACGAAGAAGCAATATTTATTACGATACAAGAAACCGGGCGGCCCGGTCGTCCACTGGTTAGCACATCGACCTCACAGTGCAGAGGTGCAGGGTTTGATTCCAGCTCCGGCCTCCCTGTGTGGAGTTTGCATGTTCTCCCTGGGCCTGCATGGGTTTTCTCCAGGTACTCAGGTTTCCTCCCACATTTCAAAAACATGCATGGCAGGCTGATTGAACACTCTAAATTGTCCCTAGATGTGAGTGTGAGCGCGGATGCTTGTTCGTCTCTGTGTGCCCTGCGATTGGCTGGCAACCGGTTCAGGGTGTCCCCGCCTACTGCCCGAAGACCCCCCGCGACCTTTGTGAGGATAAAGCGGATCAGAAAATGGATGGATGGATCCAAAAAACCTTGCTTTACGCAGAATTTTTGAGATTGTTTGGAAACACATTCTTCTCAAGAATGCTCCAGGTTTATGTAAAATCCTTGACATTTGTTGGAACAGACTCTAGTGATTTCTCGACAGCAGTTAAATTTTTTGACAGATTCTCCAAAGACCGACTTTTATTAGATAACATCTTGATTTAATTTGATTTTATTCTGTTAATACCAGTTTCATCAGAATAAAAGTGATGAGACATTTGACAAATTTCCACAGAGACGTTGATGTACACTAACTAGAGAACAAAATTGATCCTAAGACTGATCCTTCAGGCACACCTTTAGCGACCTCAAGAAAAAAGGAGCCCGATTCAGCCACTTGAACAAACTCTGATCTGTTGGACAGATAGTTAAAAGAAAAAGAAAATCAGGCATTCGTTTGATCGGTAACACCAATATTAATTAAAAATCTGCATCCAACCCTGCCAAATGCCTTACTTTGCCATGATAGTGTGGCATGGCTCAGGTGGTCAAGTGGTTGGCTCCCAACTTGAAGGTTGTAGTTTTGATTCTCAACACGTGAAAACATTTTGAAGTGCTTTTCAGCAAGACATCTAATTCCCAATTGTTCCTGATCCTGCATCATCAGTATAGGTAAACAAGGAGATGGTGTTCAAGTGCTTTGAATACCTCAAAGGTCCAACAGCACGTTACAGGTGAAATCCTGTTTATTTAGCAGTGACTGATCAATACAAAAAGTGACAGTTTAGTTTTTTTTTTTTTTAACTCAAGGAACTTGATAAAAACATTTGAACCCCTAAACCTTCCTTCACTTAAACACTGATTAGTCAATTGTATTTATTTAAGCTTGATCACCCCCTTTTCGCAAGGCAAGCACATGTGCAATTTTCCAAACTTTGGAAACTGCATTACCATGAAAGAATAAGTGATATAGTTTATCAGGTCTAGTTGATCAGCTGGCTCCTTTGGCAAATTCTGTACAAAGCTCACAGGAAGACACAGGCATAATTGAAAAGTAGAGTCACCAGAATAATGAATATTTCTTTGAGAATCAACATTTCACAATGGTAACTTTCTCCCTTTTCACACACACTGTCCAGGTTGTTGTGTATTTTGTATTTGCTTTTATTTGTTTCACTCTGCTGTCTGCAGCTGCCTCAGCATTGCAAATAAGAATGTGTTCTCAGTGACCTGAACTGGAAATAAACAAATACATAAATCAATAAATAAATAAATAAATAAGCCCTGTATTTTATTCAGAACTTAGAAGATGAAAATAGAACCAAATAAATGTGTTGGAGGATGAGGCAATATCGACAGCAATTTATTACGGGCAATTTACAGTATGAAAAGTTCCTTTGAAAATTTCTGAGTACTTAAAGGTAAAACATTTCGAATGTGAAATGATTGCAAGTCAAGATATGAATGGGGAGCAGGTCTGTTTGTTGGGATTGTTGATGTGACTGAGATACTGTCATGTTGCCTCAATAAAAGTGATGATGGTTTGAAAAAGTAAAGTTACATTTGTGGCCATGTGTCAAAACATTTAGACTTCAGACTTTTATTCGGCTACATTTACGTATAGTTTTTGCTGTCAAATTGAGCACTGTGAACAGGGCATGGCTAACAAACTCAAGCATGCTTATTATCAGAGAGAAGACAATTCAGCCGGATGAGTTACATACCAAGCAAACGAGCATACTTGCCGTCACTGTGACAAGGTCACATTCCAGCTCTGACATTGTGGAGGATTCAAGATGAGAACTGCGTCATCAGTTATGAGCTAAATGTCCCTGAGCATCTTTAAATAACAGTAATTAGCCATTCTGTTGTTGAGAATTCCTCCTACAAACAACAAAAGCAAATCCAAGGACCTTTCTTTATTTTCATTGATTAAGATGAAATAAATGATCTGAATCATGAACTAATTTAACAACTCTTATTCGCAATTTAATTTGCAGAGAGCCCATCGACCGCTGACTTCCCGTGTTTTTTTCAGAAATGGCTTTTTTGAGACTTTTCATATGGCACAGTGCCGCAACAAGTCATTTAAAGTGTCACTCACGACTGTTTATGCCTTACTCAGGGGCGGGACAAATTTGCCAATGACAAGAGCTTTATGGAAGATGAAGAAAAGAGATGATAGTAAACCCTGAAATACAAAAACACCGCACAAGCTTGATAATGTCTCAACGAGTCCACGTCTCCTGGCAAACTATATCTCGTACAAGTGGCGGACTCAAGAGTGAGGAGGAGATGGCGGTATAGGAGCAAAGTTAGTGTTTAATGACAGCAATGTGGAACATGTAACCAGGTTCGAAGAACTCGCAAAAGTGGCAGTGAGTTGATTGAGTTGTGGGTGAGGCTGAGAAGCAGGTGATGAGGCAGAGGAATGATCTGATCGATCCTTGGATTTGGCGGTGAAAGACACGTAGAGATAACGTGGAGCGAGGCTGGATAGGAGACACTGGTAAGAAGACGAAAGACGTGAATCCCGGCAAAAACACAACAAACCTACAAACACTGGTGGCGGCCAATATACCACTCTGCATGTGGGAATCATCTGGTGACTGCTCGCAGATCAGTAGAGGTTTTAAACTGAGCTGATCGGCTGCAGGTGTGAGAGTGAGTGCCTTCCAGCAGTTGACCCGCCAGCCAGAAACAAGAAAACAAATGACAAGCAGGAACATTCCATAGGAGCTTGTCAAAAATCAAAGGGAAGAAGCTCAAAAGGAAAACGGTCACAAAAATAAGACAAGTCCGTGCATAACCGTCACTGCATTCAAGGTCCCTGACCCGGACCCGAATCCGGAGCCGGTCCCGGACAGTCTGGAGAGCTCGGATCTCCGCCTTGGCACACATCCATGATGCAAACATACGGGTTTGTGTCCGTACAGTCTTCATCCTGCCATAGCGAGTCTATAAGAAATGGTAAAACAGAATAAGTAAAACAGCGCCGTATTCTAACCAACATTGAATCACAGGGTATTTTGTCTACCTGCTGTTTCAATCAGCACACAAGGACCAGCGTCATTAGGCTCCCCACCGTCCGTATCAAAGTTAAGGAAATCCTGAATTGAGCCATCAGTCCATATGAAGTCACCATTCTGAAAGACAAAATCACATTTGAATTACTCTCATAACCATTGATGGTTTTGCATGGACTGTCTGATTGTCACAATCCATCTTGATCATTAAAATCATATCGTGTCATCATTACACACATGTTTGAGGTTGAACTAGATTTAGGAGTGTGGAGAAAAACACCAGGTGGTTGGTGGTTCCAAAAAAAAAAAAAAGAAGTGAGCATTCATCGGAAAAGGAAAGTGGATTGGATTTATTCCAAAAGTTGGAACATGTTCACTTAGTGGATATTGAATTGAATTTAATTGAATGTTAATATTGACAAATGTCAACCTCTAGGTGGAGCTAGATATATTTGAGTGTTATGCCCTTTTACGATCTACATTTCCTTGCTTTAATCTGGGTGCCAAGGTAGAGTCAAGAGGAGACACTCATTTTCTTGAAATCAAAAACACTAATCATTCTGAACACAAGTGACAGGATTCAATCTGAACGTTTGTACTGTTTAAGGCCCGCGGCGCATGATCTGGCCCACAAAAGCAAATCAAACATGCAATCAGCTTCCATGATGCTGGCTAAGATCTGTATCAACATTTCAAATGATCATATTGAATAAATAAGACAGATATTGAAAGTATTTTCAAGTTACCAAACCCTTCATGGCAGTAACTTAAACAATAGTTGAATAAACCGTTCTTCTTGCCTTCTTTACATGGTTTCAGTCAGAATGTCCCTCCAAGGGAAATGGTAACTAAAATGTGGCCCCTGATAAAAATGGTTTTGACACCCGGGCTGAAAGTCATACCACAATTGCATCGTGGAGTCCAATCCAGGCTTGTGTTCCACCACCATCTTCAATCAGTTGAACGACGATTTCATTTTCCAGATCATTGTGAATGGAGACCAGATTTCCACCCTCAGCAATGCAGGCCATCTGATTGAGAAAGAGAATGCAAAGTTGATTCCACTTAGTCAGATCAATCAGAAAACTGAGTGGATCACTGATTAAAAAAGAATTATATCACAACTTCTGTGTAAAAATCTTCCGTACATCAGCAGCTACAAAGGTCTCTGGGGTGTTGAAGTAGATGTAACAGTGACAGTCCAACTGAGTCCAGTCTTCAGGACATTTAATGTCTGCAACACAATAGTTGTTTTAAGGAGAACATGAGACACGTCAAAAACATCTGAGGTCTGTGTTGAAGAAATTCAGAAATTGTTCATTTGAAAAGTATCATGGAGTCCAAGCTACCAACTTTTCCAGTGACTCAGAGGCAAAGGCCGCTGCGAAAAAGGAGAACACATTGGGAAAGTCAGACGACAGAGTGTGGACGCAAACGGAGACACCAACATCAAACATTATTGTCAATATGTTTGTATTAGTGAGTGATTTTTTTTTTTTTTTTACTTACGACTCCAGTCAATAGTCCACCTATCCCACAAAGGAGGAACAACGAGCAAAGGGCAAAAGCCATCTGTGTGATGATCAAAAAATATTAAAAATTTATTAGTCATAAATACCTTTGTAACGTACACATTTAACCATGCGAAACAAAAAGGCAGCTCATGTTGAATCGGCTCCATTGGATGGAGTTGAAAATTACGATGTAAAGTTGTCTAAAGTTACCTTCAATTTTCAGATTTCTAACAATAAACATTTGTGTTACACTTACATCTCACCATGTGAATCAAATATGCGATAAATACTCAAGATGTCACACAAGAAAATGGAATTTGAAAAGTGCGATGTGTGAAGCTACCTTTGCAGTCGTGTTGCTTGATGCTGAGTATGATGACGCCGATTCCTTTTATATGTTGGCTTGGCAGTGTCAGAATGTTAAATGTGCCCAATTATTTCGTAATCACATGCCACATTGGATCAGGTCGCTCAACAAGGAAATAATTAAGTTAAGTGTCTCACCAGAAAAAACAAAACAAAACAAACAAACAAAAAAACCTTTGTTACTGATGTTCTGTGTTTGACAAACCGGTTTTCTCGGAGCCCAACTAAGATAAGATAAGAAAAACCTTTATTGTCTCACATTGGAGAAATTCGCAATCTACAGCAGCAACATTTGGAGGGAAGAACTGAAGGAATATTGTTGTAGTTACTAATGTATATGTTCCCAGAGTTGGTTCATGTACCGACATGTTTGCGAGCTGATCTGATACTTAGGTAACATGACTCAACTCAAGTCAACTCAACTACAGTGACCCCAACTCACCTCTATTTCTAGGGGCACTTAATTAAAAACATCCACCAAAGTTCTGAACATGGAGCAAAGATAAGTCTTAAAACAACAAACAATAAAACAATCAATTAATAACGAAGACAGTAAAAGGCTCAAAAACAGTCAAACTAAAAGCAAGTCTCATGCGGAGTCAAACGCCAAAGAATAAAAATGAGTTTAAAGATGATTAAAAAAAAAAAAAAGAAAAAGAGCAATGAGGGGGGCGTGCTGGAGCCTATCGCAGCCGACTTCGGGCAGGAGGTAGGGTACACCATGAACGGGTTGCTAGCCAATCGTAATGCGCGCATAGACAAACAACCATTCACACTCACATCACACCGAGGGACAATTTAGAGCACTGGTGTCAAAGTCAAGGCCCGGGGGCCAGATCCGGCCCCCCACGTCATTTTATGTGGCCCGCGGGAGCAAATCATGTGTGTCAACTTTCATGAATCTTTGCTGAAATCTGTACCGAAATGTCAAATTGTCGTGGGTAATAAATCACGTTGAGATTTTGCACCGGCCCTCCAAGGGAAGCCGTAACTCAGAAGTGGCCCATGACAAAAAAATCAGTTTGACACCCCTGATTTAGAGTGTTCCATTCATCTGATGTGCTAACGAGTCGCGTGCTGTGCTGCCTGAAATAGAGTTCAAAGATGAGTTTTAAAGATGGACATTGACGGGGCTTGGCTCAGGTTTCGCGAGAGTTCATTTCAAAGTTGTCAGTTGTGCGTGGTTGTTACGGTACACCGGTGGGTACTCTGAGGAAAAAGCTCGATGAAACATTTGTACCATAAACCTTGCGCATACTCTTGTTGGTTGTTGTTGTCTTTTTAAATTCACTGCTTTGTTGGCTGACACTTTGTTCCTCATGCTTGAGTAATAGCACTTGGTCTGTGTCGTCTCCATCGAGCTGTATCACGCCAAGAGGTTGATTCTCAACAAAAGAAGTTATTAAATGATACTCCGGAACACTGAAACCAGTTGACTCGTTGGCGTCAATTCTCTTTGTCAAATTTGATTGCTTGTCAACCGCACCCTTTTACAGTGCTCGGTGTGACACTTCTTTTTAATAGTAGTTTTATTTGTATTGTTCTCCAGTAAGTTTAGTTGATTACAAGAAGTGAAGTGTAAATGCTTTTAAATCCATACATATGATGAAGGTCTTATAACGCATTTTAAAATCATGTTTTTCTTTTCGGGATTTTAATGAGCCACTTTGTATTTCTTGACTTTGCTTTTACATTGCCTTGAACGCTTTTTTGTTTGCAAATGATTTTCCTTGTTGCACTTTCAGTTCAGTGAAGCACATTACGGATGTGAGGTTGTTCACTGTGCACCACAGTTGACAGTCTCTGTGACAGGAAGAAAGAATGAAGAAGCATTGCCTTGAGTACAGTGAAGTTGTTAACCTTTCTCTCACCCTGTTGGTTAGGTTCGACTTTTATAATTCAGTGCTTCATTGAATGTGACTTTGTTCCTCATGCTTTCATAATTGGACTGAGTGTGAGACTTCCCCATCCAGTTTGGCTCCGTTGTATCATGCCAAGAATTTGATCCTCCATCATACACAGCTATTTGATGACGTGCCGGAACACTGAAAACAAGTTACAGGATGCTTAGGGATGACAGAATCACTTATGCTACGCACTTTCTACACGCAAGCCTCATACTGTATGTGCATTAGCGTTAGGGTTAGAGCAGAGGTGTCCCAACTATGACATTTGCAGCCCGGCATTCATTTCCCAGTGGCCCATGACATGACAAAAATTAATAAATACATTGAAATTTGACATGGGCCGCAAAGTTAGTGAAAAAAGGTGAAGGTGGGCGGAGTGAGAAGGGGCGGTGTCAGAAAAATTGGTGCCATTACTTCTAATAAATAGTGTTTATATACCGTTGAATTCTTCCTCTATATTCGAAGATACCATTTATGATTCAATGAATAACACAGTTTATCTTCAAAACACTGCAGTGAATAAAGGTCATTCAATTAATATTCATGAATTAAATGGGTTTGTGCGATTTTGGCACCTGAATGTAGACCGCACACCGTACGTTCAAAACAGTTAGACCTTGAATTTCTTTTTTTTTCTCATCATGTGTGGGGTTTCTCAGAGTTTGGAAGTCAGGTACAATTATAAAATCTTGCCACAGGAACTAGGCTTCAGACAGCATTTGAATGAATGAGTCAATGTTGAACATCTAATAAAGGAGTATTTCAGGGATTTGCAATTCGTACGCGCATCCATGTGCCCCTTCGTGACTAGATGTGCCACCGTAGCCACTCCACTGAAAATGTTTTGGCTCCGCCCCTGTCTGGTAGGTCAAGGTTGACGTTTTTAGAAGCACAAGAGGTCTTCTGTTTGTGATAGTCCCAACATATGAAACCAAATGGTGAGCAATGAAGTAATTCACACAGCACAAGAATATGTCGTCACATGACACAATAAGGCACACCGCCGTACTCACTGGTTTCTATTTCTGGCCTTGAAGTGTTGTTTTCATACATTTTATTTTTTTTTTGTGGCCATGACTTTATTACAATATTAAGTTTAGGGGTATTCACACGGCACACATTTGCATCGGTGCTGCACCGACGTATTTTGTTGTGATATCTCTTACACCGGTGTAAATTTTGTGGAGCCTTCACACGTAAAAAGCTGCTTACGCAAGAGAAGCGTGTTAACCCTGGTGCAGCCTCACTTGCGTTCACACGGCAGTTTCTGCGGCCGTGCAATACGATAATGCGGAAATAAAACATGCGCATTCGTGTACTTCCTTTTCCCCGAATTGTTTGTGATATATGGAAAAAACATCGTTTATACTTCTCTGGACAAAGCTGTGGTCTATCGGACACAGTAAAAGGATGAGAGAAGAGAAAAAGGAAAGATGACGGAAGTACAACAGAGCACGAAAGAAATGCATTCAATACCAGAATGCAATAAACTCTTCTCATGCGTAGCGAGTCCACCCCTGTAGCGTTCACACGTCCCATTTTGCATCGGTGCTGCCTCGCAAACTAGCATTTACTCCGGAGTAAATTTTTAAACCACCTCCTGAGCAGGGTTAAATTTGCTTTAAACTGTTTTCAGGGGCTACACCAGATTAACTTTGTACGTGTGAACGCTGTACGGGGAGTAAAAGTTGCCGTGTGAACACCCCTATAGATTAATGATAAAGTACTGCATGTTCCCATTCCAAATTACGAAAATATTCCTTTATGAGTCTCCAATTTGGGTTCCCACTGACTCAGTTTGGTCCAAAACCTGTTTGGCAAGAGGTTCTTTGTTTTACTTTTTTGCTGGGGGACAGACTTGTCTTGAAAGTTATTTCCTTGTCACCTGGTCTGAGGTGTCACGTGACTTTGACATGATTTGACTCAGTCAACGTTCCAAGGGCAGCCGACCCAACATACAAAAGAAATCGTCCTCAACATCGTTCTCAGCGTTAAGGCACATGACTGCAAAGGTAACTTAACCAAACTTTGCATCCCACTTTTCAAACACAATATCATGTATTCATACACAATATTAATAGCATTTATTGCATTTTTGTGAGATTACAAGTGTAATGATAATATTTATTGTTGGATTCATGATTTTTGTTTGGTTTCTATTTTTTTTTAATTGCACAGATGGCATTTGCTCTTCGCTTGTTAATCTTCCTTTTTGTGATCAATGGACAGTTGAGTGGAGTCGTAAGTCAAAATCTCACACGCTGACTTAAATTCAAAACATATGAATATTAAACTTACATTTATTTTTGTGTTTTCTGTATTTGTGTTTTCTCTCGTGTCAATGTTTGGCAGTCCAATTCTAACAATGTGCTTTTGTTCTTCGCAGCGGTCTTTCTCGTTTGATTTTTGGAAAAGTTGGTAGCTATGTCTCAATTATTGTTTTTTTTTTTGGAATGGACATTTTACCAACTTTGTTGGCACTGACACCCGATTTAGCTGACCTGTCTCATTTTGTTTTCCTAAAGAAAAAGTGGCCATCAATAACTGTCCTCCAGGCTGGACTCAGTTTAACTGCAACTGTTTCATTTACCAAGCGGGAGCGAGGACCTTTGACGATGCAGAGGTAAGGAAGGCATTTGTTGCAATGCAGTTCCCAACCAGTTTACTGACATTACAATTAGTGATCCATCTGTCTGTTGATCTAAACTCAAGATATTTTGCCAAGTTTTCGGTGAGTCTGAATGAGTGAAATCAACTTTTAACTCTCTGATCATCAGAGCGTCTGCAACTCTCTCGGTGGGAATCTGGCCTCCATCCGCAGTGAGCTGGAAAACACATTTGTGCAAGGAATTATTGAAGAAGCCAATAGTGACGTCTGGATTGGGTACAATGATCAAGATACGGTAAAACATTGACCAGAAGTTGTGATTTAAGGCTGTCACCTGTGCACTACCGTCAGACTAAAATATAAATAGATGATTAAAAATGTTGGAGTATTGTCATAAAACAAGTTGATTTTCAATGTAAACCATACAGATTTTTTTAATACAATCTATACAATGAAAAAAGACACCAAATAAACTCTTGAAATAATCTGTCAGAGCAAAATTTAGCTTTTGATCAATTTAAAAATATTCAATTGGTGTCACCTGAAAGTATTACCTTTCAGTAATGCTATTTATGACCTCAAAGCAACTCATTATTTTTGGTTGTCCTATGTGAAAATAATCAAATTGGATTAGATACATCATATTGAGAATCCTTTCAGTTTAACCTGAAAGTTTGTCGTTCATGTAAACTATATTTGTACTTTGGAACAAAGTACAGTATGTATTCATTTAATTTGTCGCAAAGATACAAAATTGTCATCATGCTAAATTGAAAAAAATACTTTTTTTGAAAAAATGCATTTGAATTGATGGGCAAGGCAACTTGATTCACACAGTGCATAATTACTGAAGACATATAAAACAAAGTACAGAAATAAATAAAAAACACCCCTTATTCAAATCACTTAAAGTGCAATATTTTTTTAAGCTTACTAAACTCATTTCAAAAAGTTAGAGTGCAAGAAAAATGATTTTTTTGAATTGCATCTTTTTTTTTTAAATGCTTATAAGAGCTGAATTGTAGGCAAGTGAAACCAATTAACATACACAGAAAAGTATTCACACTTGGGACTGATTTCATAGTCCCAAGAAATAACCTAATAAACCCTTTCGTTGTTCACTGAACTTTTTTTGTCCCAAATAGCGAAAAGCACAAATTAGTACAGATGTTTTTTTTTTTTTAAATTAATGTTTCCCGATACTTCTGGATACATGACAAACACAAGAGAATGCCTAAAGTCGTCATGCTGCTTAACCTGGTGGTGGTTAAAAAAAGTTATGTCACTTTTTAATAGCAATCTGCATCAAATTTAAAAAGTCACAAATCAGAATGAATGGTAGAAGGGATCTCATCCATTCGTTCATTTTCTAACACTCTTATCCTCACGAGGGTCACGGGCGTGCTAGAGCCTAACCCAGCTGACTTCCGGTAGAAGTTGTGGTACACCCTGAACTGGTTGCCAGCCAATTGCAGGGCACACGAAGATGAACAACATTTCACACACATTGTCACACCTAGGGACAATTTAAAATTTTTCCATTAACCAGTCATGCATGCTTTTGGAATGTGGGAGGAAACACAGGTATCCGCAGAAAACCCACGCAGGCACGAGGAGAATATGCAAACTCCACACTCTCTGTACTGTGAGGTAGACATGCTGACCCATCGACCACCATATATATTGTAGTTTGTAGAAATGTTTTGTCAGAAAACTGAGTTTTCTGACAAAACATTTCCTTTCATAGTGTACACACACATACGCGCACTCAATTTCTTGATGAGTTTGTTCACTGTTTTTTTTACCTTTGCTTTGATAATTATTTTGAGTGCCTAATTGTATTCTAAAGTGAAGAACGGGTTAATATTCTCATAGAGCACTATTCGGAGACATTGTTCACAGCTAAAAAGAGTGTCAAATAAAACTCTGATTGTGATTGCTGGACACCGGTCAACTTAGAGTGTGCACTTAGCTTGCTAACTTAGCTTCGTTTAGTATACGAACGACCATGGGACATGGCAGCCAGTTTCAATGTTCATATAATGTACATGCACACACTCAAACAACTTCAAAACCGTATCCCTTGTTTAACATTCTAGTTTGAAACCCTAACCTGAGATTAAAACCCTATTTTGAAACCACAACCCAAATTTAAAATCCTACTTTAAAACCCTAACCCTAGTTTGTAACCTTATTAGAAACCCTAACTTAACTCAAGTTTAAAACCCAATCCCTAGTTTATCACCTTAATTTGAAACCTGAATGCTAGTTTAGAACCCTACTTTGAAACCCGAACCGTGGTTTCAAACCCTACTTTGAAACCCCTCATGGCGGTGGTCGGCCAGGTTGAGGAAATTTCGTCTGAAGTGTTAAATCCCGCCCGCACATGTGCAAAAAGCACACTCAATCTAAATCATGTCTTTGGTCCAGTTGCAACGATTATGTTTGGTGCCTTACATCAGTAAGTAAAATATATAAATACATAAATAAATACAACTAGAACAGTGTATTTAAGCAAAAAATATAAATTGGAAAGTTTACTTGAAAAGAACAAACTATTTTTCAACATTTTTTTTAAAAAGCATGAAATAAATGACTGCTTTTGTATGCTTTTTCAGTGAACTGTCAGACTTCCAAAAAGATGTGTACAGTATGTCGTGAACACTCAGACTATTGTCCCCAGCATTAATGCAGGAGGTGTAGAACTGAGTGTGTAACCTTAATCCTTTTAATGTAATTCATTGAAATGTGACTTTGTCTTCCAGGAAGGTACCTTCGTATGGACTGATGGCACAACTCCTGACTTTGAAAATTTTGACGGTGGAGCGGCTAGTGGTGTCGGTAACTGTGTCACACTTTCTGAGAGTGGTGAGTAAAATCAGTGAAGTTTGCTGACATTCTCACACTGTTACACATGAATATTTGTTTTCTTACAGATGGTGATTGGCAGGATGTCACGTGCACAAACACAGAAGCATACGTTTGCATCAGACCAGTCGACCCGAATCACTAATCACCGTCTTCTGTCACAATTGAGATTCTTAATCATGACGCCCCAATGAGACAAAATCAAACCCGTTTGGTGTCTTTGTTCTGTATATTTCTAGGCCTACTGTCAACTCTGCTTTTCTTCTTCTTTTTTTTTTTTTCTACATTGCTCATTTGTTATTGACAACACATTTGTAACGTCAAAGAGCATCCTGTCTGGTAAATGAGAGAAGATTTTAGAATAATGTTTTGGGGGACTTATTTTCTACTTCTCACCATTTTGAACTTGCTAGATCTGTTACTTCAAAATTTTTAAGTAAAACTCATTAAATGGATGAAGACAGAACAACAATACATGGTCGTTGATGACAACAATGCAAAGCACTATTCACTGCCAGCCATTTTTAGACCCTCTTTTAGCCTACCACATAAAACAATGAATAACATAAATGCCAGAATATTTCTATAGTGCCCTATCTGTCCTTGTCTATAAAGGTAGAATCTTGAAATTTTGATGTACCTGTGTTTTAAATATAGGCCTACATAATAACACAGTTTAGAAAAGGTGTGTACCATGGTTTAAAACTATATTTCACTCGGAATCCTTGGATATTTTTTCTTGCATTCCTGAATACATGATCAATGCTTCAATATGTTCAAGGAGGAACTCAAGGCCAAGTGAAAGTTTCAGATGATCAACCAAATTTGTTTGTGAACAATACAGTAGTGGCATTTTTAAAAATTTAAATTCATTATTAGTATTTATTTGAGTATTTGGTGCCATTTTTAGTGTTTTGCAAAGACTTAATTATTATTATTTATTTCTTATGTTTGTGAAAGTTTTTTTCAATGTTAATAATAAGCAAAACTGACAAATACTCTGATATCGTTCATTTCTGGTGCAGGGGTCAGCCCAGGACAAGACTTTGACTTTTTTTATAAATTATATCGGACATTGTTTGACAAACCTTCAATATAATTTAAGAACCATATGGAAAAAATGCATCAGGAAATATTTTCTTAGAATGATTGATCATGCACTGGTTAGCACGTTCGCCTCACCGTGCAAAGGTGTAGGGTTCGAATCAGGCCTTCCTGTGTGAAGTTTGTATGTTCTCCCCGTGCCTGCGTTTCCTCCCACATTCCAAAAACATGCATGGCACGTGAATGGAACACTCCAAATTAACGGGGATGGGTTTTCGTCTACGTATGCCCTGTGATTGGCTGGCAACCAGTTGAGGGTGTCCCCCGCCTACTGCCCGAAGCTGGGATAGACTCCGGCATGCCCGCGACCCTTGTGAGTATAAGCAGATTGAAAAATGGATGGATGGATGGATGAATAATAATAATAATAATAATAATAATAATAATAATAATAATAATAATTATAATAACTGTTCTGTAAAGTGCTTTGTTACAGCTGAAGCTGTTGTGAAAGTGCTATATCAATAAATATGTATTGTTTTGTATTGTATTGTAATAATAATAATAATAATAAAGATGTATTGTATTGTAATAATAATAATGATAATAATAGTAATGATAATAATAAAGTAATTCCCATACACACACACACACACACACACACACACACACACACACACACACACAAATAAATACGAAGCACCAGCAATCCATATTTAATCCTTGCTTGGTGTGTCACCATCACCAACCTCTCAGACAGCGAGGCAGATCAGTACAATTGGCTAATTGTAAACATATGAGTTATCAAAACAAAGATTGTATTCTTCTTTCTTTAATACTCTGCCCCAAAGATAACAAGGGGAAAAGAAAAGACTGCTGCCAACTTGGCAGATGGAGTGCCAAGCCCTCCACCCATCCCTTCAGCTTTATAATAAGAACATCCAAACGCGCCCTTGAAAAGCGCTAAGTGGTCCAATGTCTGGCCGCAAACAGAGCAGACACCGCCACCTAGTGACATGATCCAAGTGAGCTCTGTATCTGTTTTCAGCTATGACTGCGTGTGTAATCCTCCACTAGATGTCACCAATAGTTTTTTTTTTTTTCAACACCAGGCTACATGGAGTCACCCACTGTCCTTTGGGGAAAAAGTCTGAACCGAACATCTCAGTTCATCTTGATTCTCAAACTTCCCACTAGCTGTGAGACCTGCAGGTGCTCACAGCAACTTCAATGAACGTATCAATGAACGAATCAATCCATGAATCAAACAATTTTTTCATGCATAAAACTGCAATTTAAAGTGTGCCACATAAATAACCCCCCCCAACACACACACACACACACACACACACACACACACACACACACACACACACACACACAGTTATAGGGGGAATGAAAGCAGTGTCATGTGACTTGTTTCACTTTGCGTTCGTGTGCAGGTGTTCATTGACCAAAGCCCACATTTGCCATAAAAGCTGTCATGGAGGAATGTTCTTCGGTGTGTGTGTTCAGCCAAACGTGACTTTTACATTAGCGGATTTATCAAGCATGGGCCTTAACGGTACACTTACTGCTTATCAGGTAAGACTTTCTGTATACCATTCTGTCGGCATGTAGAAATGGTAGATGTAGGGAACCTGTATGAAATGTCCATTTTTTTTTTGTTTTGCAGATTGATGTTCTCTCAACAGTGTATTTGCTCTCATTAGCTCCCAGGTAATAACTTTCATTATCTTTTCCCCATCAGAATTGACATATATGAAAATCATATTCGTATAGAACAAATGCCCCCAAATCCATGCTATGAAGAACAGTACCGGTGTTATTGGATTAGTGTGATGGTAATCTTGAAATTTGCAACATAACC
The DNA here is from genome assembly GCF_001891065.2 of Hippocampus comes. Taxonomy (NCBI): domain Eukaryota; kingdom Metazoa; phylum Chordata; class Actinopteri; order Syngnathiformes; family Syngnathidae; genus Hippocampus; species Hippocampus comes. Next base: position 2,968,485 of record NW_017806236.1, read on the forward strand.
AACACATGGATTTACATATGAACTGGGCTAGATTGACACTGACTGGATCAAGTGAGTCAGAGGGATGGAATATGTTTCACGGTAGCATCAATGGCAATAATACACAATCATTCATTTTCCAATTGGAATTGAATGTTTTCGGATTGGAGTAAGGCCTCTTCCAAATGTGGACAGCAATTTGATACTTATTATTGGATATCTGCTAATAGAAGTGCAGCTGAGACACAAGTCCTCTGGGATAGGCTCCAGCAACTCACCGTGACCCTCTTCAGGATAAGTGAGGGGCGGCCCGGTGGATGACATTCCAAAAACATGCACTATAGGTTAATGGAACACTCTAAATTGTCCCTCGGTGTGATTGTGAGCGTGAATGATTGTTTGTCTATGTGTGCCCTGTGATTGGCTGGCAACCGGTTCAGGGTGTCCCCCGCCTACTGCCCAAATGACAGCTGGGATAGGCTCTGGCACGCCTCACGGCCCTTATAAGGATACGCGGATCAGAAAATGGATAGATGGATGGATGGATCTTTCATGAAATGGTGTGTATGTGTATGTGTGTGTGGGGGGGGGGGTGTATATATAGATAGGTAAATAAATAGATAAAACAAACTTCTTCATTCATTATATTGTTGTATTTTTATTGTTTAATAACACCTTGCTTCGGTCCCCGTGATTAAACTGCAAAAAAAAAAATGCTCCACAAAATGAAAAATTTGCTCCTCAAATTAAGTAATTTATTATATTATATATATTACTTTCTGTGATTTTACATGTTGTCTGTATCTTTTTATTTATGTTGCAATTGATAATTCATTACCTCCGTGATGCATTATGGATTTGCCTTTTGTATGAACCAGCATCACAGAATGTATTATGCTCAATTTTTTCCTCTCCCATTCTATAGTTATGACCAATTAAAAATGTCAATCAAATCCATGGACTGACTGAACCCAGCACCACTTCGTTTTTCACAGCCCAACTGCAGCTGTAACACTGTTGTGTTCATCATAAAGACTGCACTTGGAACATTAAACACAATAAATAACAAATGATAGAAATTTGCATTACCCTTGTTTCAGATAATGGATGGATGGATGAAATTTGCACTGGTTGCCAGACTGACAAAGTTAATGTATTATTTTGCTTTTACTGCACTGATTCGTCTGATGCAATGGAACAAAAGCAAAACTGCAGGGCAATCATTTCACACACCTCAATGTTTTTTTTACGTGTCATCTCTCTTGACTCATCACACCAAGCAGATTCCAAAGTACAACTTATCATGCAAATTTCATGTATACAATACACTTGGTTATGAAACGCTTTATATGTGTGTGTGTGTGTGTGTGTGTGTGTGTGTGTGTGTGTGTGTGTGTGTGTGTGTGTGTGTGTGTGTGTGTGCATATGTTTGGGTGTGTCTCACTGTTGTCTGCAGCGTGATTGGCAGCTGTTCTGTGCTGGCGGTTTCCATCATCAGATGGAGGCATCTGAAAGAACAGGTTTGTCCGATCGAGCGAGCGAGCGATCGATCAACCGATCGATCGATAGATAGAATTAAAGCATGCTGTTTGTGTGTGCAGGTGAGCCTCCTCGTCCAGCTGTCCCTGGCAGACCTTGTGGCTGCTCTGATCCTGATGTTCACCAGTGCCATGAACAAAGTCCGCACCGACGACAGTGTAACCATCTGTCAATACAGTCTACCTTTATCACTGGTGAGGCACAATAGCCGTTTATAAAGTCAACTACTACCTGACAAAAATACTTGGCTTTCCGAGTATGACCATCATGATCAAGATTTAAAGAAAACATTTTTGGGGGGGGGGGGCGAGATGGCTGCCTACTACTGTGTGTTCGTGATGTCAAACAGTTATTTATATCAGTGACACAATTTGTAGTTCAGATACATTTCTCAGTGGTCAAAGGGAATGTGGCAAGGATCGTGGATACTTTGAATGCTGCAGATAAGCAAAATAATGATGGAATGCATGAGTTCTACTCAGGTTCTTTCCAAAAACAAATATGGAAAATATTTAGGCTATCAGGTTGAATATTTGGCTAACACAAAAGGAACACGAGCCACTTCGCCAGGTAAAGGATCATGTACAATGTGTAATATCTTGTATATTGTATAGTATAGCATACAATATGTACAAAACACATGTATATATGGATATACAGAGTGTATGGATAGTACAGAAAAGTAAATACCATTAAAAAAACAGCAACAAATTAACTTGTAACATTGAAACAACATGTGAGGTGCACAGACATCACTCATGATTAGCAGTTCCCTAGATTGTAATACATTTCTTAAAAATATTAAGTTGCTCTAAAGTGGATATCATTGTATTTTGTTGTCATAAACGCCCAGAAAGAAACATCACAGCAATATGTATTCATCCTATATACTGCTTGAAAAATGCCTTTTTTTTCCTGTTTTACTGTCAAACCTTTCTATCCAAGATTAGGACTGTATAATTTCATTTTGGCAGCAAAGCGCTCGCGCACACACACACACACACACACACACACACACACACACACACACACACACACACACACACACACACATCTTTTTTTTTCAAGATCTAAGTTTTGCTTTTGAACATAAATCAGCCTTTTTTACCGGATAAACTGTTTGTTTTAGATTTTTTTTTAATATGGTATTTCTTAGTTGTCATTTATTTTTATTTTACTTGTTCATAAATTGTATTTTCTTAGCTAAAAACACAATGAATTTACATCAATAACTCCCAATTTAAAATTTTATCACCATAACTTTATTGTGATTTGTTTGTGAAACAGAATAAGAAGGTGATCAAACTCTAAAATAAAGGCAAACATGACCATTGTATACCATTCACACATACAAATACAAAATAATTGTTATTGTGTGTTTAGTGTGTTTGTTCTGAACATTCCTGGCCCTTTTCTAACCTCTGAATGTTGTATGAACATTAGTACTAAAATGATCTTTCATGTGCATAAGATTGACTATAAAGAGATAAATCGTCATCCTGATGTAAAACCCGTGTCATAAATCTGAGGAATGTTCACGTGCCAGAGGGACACTCATTAAAAAAAAATGACATAATTGTCACGAGAACGTGTACTTGGACTTCATGCCTTACATAACAAAATAAACAGACTCAACAATCATTGGCCAAAGAGGCATTGTCTGAATATCATGTTGACATTGAACTGTATGCGATGAGAGACATGCTCAATTGCTAACCACTCGGCGACCATGACGCCAATTTGTCTTGTCTAGTTAACAGATTCTCACAAACCACATTCTATCACAAGGAGCGCTACTATGAGCAAGAGCTCTAGAAAATGGCACTTAAGCAACAACCGCGAGCAATAATCCAACAATAAGCAGTCAACGTCAGAGCCCTTAAATACACGGCCGCTTGATTGCTTGACAAGACACAGGTGCACCGCTGAAGGGTCACACCCAACACTCCAGCTGGTACTGAAACGTAAACAAAAATTAAGCAGGGCTAAGCATGACATGCTCTTCTTGATGCGGCCTTGACTGTTTGTGACTATGATACACTTTCTCTCATGGCCGGTTGTTTTTATTCCTTTTGTCCCAGACATTTTATCTGATCTCATTCCTACTGGTGGCAGTGTACGCATGGAAGTCCAAAAACTCCATTAAAGGGTGGCGAGCCACGCCCGCTGAGGACGAGCGGAGGCGGGTGAGACATCAACCCTCACTTGTTGACCTCATTTTAAATAAGACAAATAAATAATATAAAAATGATTTTTGTGTTACAGAGTCACTTCGGAAGTAGGCTATTTTCTTTACCAGTGTACATGTACGTATGGTAAGTGTCAGTTTTGAATCCTTTTTCATCCGGAGAGTAAATAATGTGGCTAACGCCAAGAAATTCTTTATCAGGTTGCTCCCTGCTGTCGTTTACTTGGCATACGTGCTAACTCCCTTCATCAAATCTACTCCATTGATTCCTGACACCCGAAGCGTCACCACCCAGGACCATGCTAAATACTGCACCAGGTCAGCACCGCACTTTGAATATTCAATGGAAAAGATGTGGCAATGTTTTCTGACCCCTTTCGTTGTCTCTTTTTATCCGTAGTTGCATTTTGTTCTTGCACATCTGGTGTGATTCCTGCTCAGATGCTGTGAGTGACAAAATATTGCTTCTTTTGTTTGGTGTGACATCCAAGGATTCTAGAGTGAAATATAGTTTTAAACCATGGTACACACATTTTCTAAACTATGTTATTATTATACTATTACTGTATTATATATTATTACAGTAATCCCTCGTTTATCGCGGTTCATGGGGACCAAAACCACCTGTGATAAACGAAAATCCGTGAAGTAGCGTCCAATTAACATAAACAGGTAAAAAAAAAAGTTATTTTTCAAGTCCGCAAACGGTCCGCGAGAAGCTGCAAAACAACAGCGAGTCACATAAAGCAACATATACAGTACTGTACTCCATGTATATTAAAAAAATAAGAATCATTTTATTTCTTTTTTTATTTATTTTTTTTATATGTTTGAAAAAATCCGCCATGCACTGAACCCGCGATAAACGAAACGCGAAGTAGCGAGGGATCACTGTATACGAATAACATACTATTATTATTATTATTATCATTATTATGTAGGCCTACCTTGAAAAACACAGGCACATCAAAATTTCAGTATTCTACCTTGGTAGATAAGAACGGATCGGGCACTATATAAATATTCTGGACATCATGTGAAAACAGTGAATATGAAAAGCAGACATCTACACAGCATTTAGATCGATTTTTTTTTCAAATTTCACCAATACATGTCGCTCTTGTCCAATGAACCTCCCAACTTTGCCTCGTAACATCCCATTTAATTTTCCTGTGGTAATCATTGTGCAGTTCACAGTTTTTCTACAACAGCGTTTCAGGTTGTTTTTGTCGAGCTTGTATGACGCAAATGCCACGAGCATTTCTTGAAGTACAGCAGGTTTTTGGTCGGGAACTCGGGAATGTAAGAAAGAAGGTTAGCGGGGCACCAAAACTAGACCGATGAGAGCCCGCACAGAAGATAAATTTGTTTTTGCATAAATAAGCCCGTGTTATTTTCGTATTACGTATATTTATTTAAAAAAAACTTAACAAACCTTGATTATCAACATTATATACTGTTATTATTATAATTCATATTATTATGACTTTTTTACTAGCCTGATTATTTTATGTTGCCCAGCCAGGCTGTTGGTGCCCTACAGGCTGTCCGTGATTAACGTATGCCAAGGCACGGCGCCTGAATAACGACATTCCTGATGCTGCACTTGTGTCATGATTGCATTTTATTATGATCACTATTCTTCCATGTAAGCAATTGATTAGTTTTTTTTTTCTTCCCAGGAGATAATCCATGACACTTTTATGCGAGTCTTTGTATTCCTGGTGGTGATTCCTGTGATGCTGTCATGCTGTGTAAGTCGCCACCAGCATAATGTGTTTTCAGACATTAAAAAAAATATATTTTGACAGTTTGGTATTGTTTTGAATGAAAGGTTATTTACCATAAGGTGGGAAGATGGTATGAAGAGCACAAACAGGAGGCTCTTTTCCCAGTTGAAGGAGACGGACTTTCCGTCAGGAGATTGAAAAGTGTCTTTGCCACAGCCAGGAACATGCTCATAGTCATCTTGTTCTGTTGGGCCCCAGGTAAACATGCACACACACACACACACACACACGCACACACACGCACACACACGCACACACACGCACACACACGCACACACACACACACACACACACACACACACACACACACACACACACACACGCACATGGTGTATGATGTTTGAAATAAAGTTCACCTCGAAATAACCCTGTTTGGTCATTTGACCAGCATTCCAAGATTAACGTGTCATCATGTGTTGCCATCACCGATTTCTTCACCAGTAAAGGTTCTTTTTGGGCCCTTTTGGAGGCACACCAGGATTTATGGCTTCATCAGATTTTTTTTCTTATGTGTGTGCCTAGTCTTAGTTGCGCTTACACAGGGTCTTATCGTGACGTATACTACAACGTGAGTAGATCTAATGATTTGGAGCTTTGTAATGGCATTCAGGGCCAACATAGTACCTGAATAATCTCAATAATTTTGAGTCAGTTGATTTCTGTCAATAAAATGCGCAAGATAAGCTCTTGCACTTAAAGTTGGATTGCTGTTCAGCATATTAGTGCCGTCCTTGACTGGTAATATTTATGCACGAGAGCCTTTTGCACTGGGAAAAAAAAAATCTACAGTATGTGGTTATTATTATTATCTTTTTGATAGATGGGATCTTTTATAGATTGAGCATGAAATATATGATGATTCTGTGATGCACATTAGTTTAATAAAAAGACATATGCACATATTTTGTCCATGCATAAAATTGCATTTTTGTTCTACATCTGGTTTGGAAGTATGTTGTCCTCTGTGGCCCTGAGTAGCACCGATGAAATATTGTGGCCGCTTCTATCATTTAATTTGTCCATTCTTGATTAAAGGTTTGGCTCGGAAGAACTCAAGTCATGCCATGTCACTTATGACATGACTGCTCTCAATTCGGCATTACACCTCACGATAATAATTGGTGCTAGCCTCACCCAGACCAGTTTTGTAATAGTAATGTGCAAAAATAATTTGTATTGCCAAAAACAAGAATAAAGTGTAACAACAGATGAAATCCCTTGCATGTGTGCAAAGAACTTGAGGCCTACAAAATATAGTAACAAGTGAAGAAGAAAATAGAGAAATAAAGAAACTACTGACATGATGATGAAAGAGAACAGAGGGGCCAGAAATAAAATGACAAAAATGGTTTGGAAAAAAAAAAAATCTCATTGCGGTTTAATAATGATTTGTTAAAATTAAAATTCTCAACATGCCAGTAAAAAAACAATAAATCAAAAGAATAAAGAATGGGACAAAGAAAGGAAAATGAAGAAAAGGCAATAAACAAACGTTTTTAAAAATTCTAAAGAATAAAGAAGGAAACAAAAAAACGGAAAAAGAAAAAAAGACACTAAACAGAAACTATCCATCCATCCATTTTTTTGATCTGCTTTATCCTCACAAGCGTCACGGGGGGTGCTTGAGCCTATCCTAGCCGTCTTCGGGCAGTCGTCGGGGGAAACCCTGAACCGGTTGCCAGCCAATCGCAGGGCACATAGAGACGAACAACCATCTGCTACCTCGAGTCTATTATTTAGTTGAGCGTGCTTACTAGTTATTGCCACGGACCGGTTTTGTGACTCAGGACCACATTCTGTCCTGAATGAGAAAGGAAATGAAGCTATTAAAAAATGTCTCCAATTGTTTCCAGCCCTGCTCATCATTTTGGTGTCAACTTTGATGGTGTGGCCTGGTGTTGAACAGCGGAACCTGTTTGCGGCCTACTTGATACAGGTGTGTTTTTTAATTGAGCGGCACATACAAGTTTTCCCTGGTGGTTTGGCTTGTTTCTTGAAATAGAAATTACATTGACATGACCTGAGCGACATTACAGCTCCCGAGCAAAACTGTTTACACATGCTTCCACACGAGATTCCTTTCCCAGCCAGGAAAGACTCTCACCCTATTTCTAAGAGAGAACGCGGACACCTTGAGGAGGAAATTCATTTTGACCGCTTGAATCTGGGATTTCGTTCTTTGGATCACGACCCACAACTCATGACCATAGGTGAGAGTAGGAACGTAGTTCAGTTCCTTCTTCGCACCCGACATACCGAGACAAAGTGCTTTAAGTGGACCGGTATGCACGAGTATGGAGTACCATCACAGCAGATGCTGCCCAATCCACCTGTCGATCTTCTGCTCCATCCTGCTATCACATCATCTGCAAAAAGCAGAGATGCAATAATGAAGGCATGAAAACGGACCCCCTCAATTCCTCGGCTATGCCTAGAATTTCTGCCCATAAAAGCTATGAACACTGGTGACAAAGGGCAACCTTGGCGAAGTCCAACCCTCACTGGAAATGAATCCGACTTACTGCTGCCAATGCGAACCAAACTCTGACATCAGTAGTATAGCCACGCAATGTTGTAGAGGCGTATCAACCAGGATATCCCTGCAACATCCTTAGCTTTTAGGAACTCTCGGGCGATGGCATCCACCCTGAGGCTCTGCCACTGAGGTTTTTAACCACCCCGGTGACTTCAACCACTGAGATAGGAGAGCCCACCCCAGTCCCCAGTGTCTCCAGACTCTTCTTCCTCAAAGGAAGGCATTTCAGGGGAATTGAGGATGTCTTCGAAATATTCTCCCTACTGATTCACGACGTTCCAAGTTCAGGTCAGCAGCGCACCATCTTCACAAACACAGTGTTAATGGTGCACTGCTTCCCCCACACTGAGACACGGGATGGTAGACAAGAATTTCCTCAACGCTGTCATTTTCCATGGCCTCCCCGAACTCTTCTATGCCCAGATTTTTGCCTTGGCAACCGCCAAAGCTGTGTTTCACTTGGCCAGCCGGTAGCCATCAACTGTCTCCAAAGTTCCAGAGGGCGAAAAGGCCTGGTAGGCTACTTGCTGCACTGAGACACTTGAGAAATGTACACACATTAACAATTTGATGAAATCAATAAGAAATGAAATTCTGTTGTGAACGATTGAAAGGCGGTTTGGGGATTTGTCCATGTGATTTTGAGAGTGTCATTTCTCTGTCAAGAAATGAGCCAATTCATCCACACATCTTTTATCTGATACGTTTTTCCTCACGAGGGTCGCGGGCATGCTGCAGCCTATCCCTGCTGTCCTCGTGCAGAGGAAAGAGTGAATTCAAGGCAAAGTTTTCTGTTCATTTCAGGCTGCCAGTGTGTCCTTGCAAGGCTTTCTCAACAGTTTGGTGTACGCATGGGGACGTCCCAACTTTACCCGGGCCGTGCTCGGGGAAAGCACACCCCTGATTGCATATAGACACATGGCCTTCTTTGACGAGTCACTGAAGAATGACATCAGGCAAGAAAATAAGACTTTCTTGTAATATGATGGAACTCAGGCTGGAAGGAAGAGAAGAGCAGGTGGAGGATGAACAAAGACTGGTGCAATGTTGTCTCACTGAAACTGCTGAGCTGCAGTGCGGCTGAAACAAACTCTTATTTATATTCATGCGTGCAAAAATGAAATAATAAAAAAATATACCGTGGTTCCTTCAAGCTCACCAACTTACCAGTTTTTCCAGTTTGAGCTGAAAGAGAGCAAGCTTCGAAAAGCTGTTCTTTTTGAGAATCGCTTCCCAGTAAATTCAGGAATTGTATACACACACACACACACACACACACACATATATATATATATATATATATATTTTTTTTTTTTTTTTAAATACAAAGACAATTAGACTTTAGTATTGCATAAGCATAAATTAGTGCTACATTGTAGTACGTTCATACGTGTATGAATTCAAAGTTCCGAAAATACCGTTTGTCCTTTATTAGTTCCCAAGTTGGATATTCAAGAACTCATTTTGGTTCAAAATGAAATTGGAATGAATGAAAATGAGAGACAGAACAGTGTTGATGAAGGTTGCGGGCGGGATCCCATCTGATGTGTTGTATAAATACGACACGTTACGCAGCCAACCACAAGACTGCCAACGTATTGAAGACAGGAGTCCTCATCTTTGGCAAGGTCCTGTAACTTTTCCATTTCTTCTGACTTTTTCAGCTTGTATTGCATTTTTATTTTATAAGGTGAGATGTACCGTAAATGTAATACTAATTAATATTTATTGTCAGAAATATGAAGCATTTTTCTTTTGTTGCACAGATGGCATTTGCTCTTCGCTTGTTGTTCCTCGTCTGTGGGATCAGTGGACTGTTGACTGGAGTTGTAAGTCAAAACCTCACTCACTGACTTAAATTAACATTACATGAATTACGAGAGTTTTTGATGTTTTGTAGGGTTACAACTAATAATTTTAATAATTGATGAATCTATCGATTATGTTGTCAATTGAAAGTTAAATTGGATTTTTTTGTAACATGCTTTACGTTACATCCGTTTATTTAAAAGCAGGACATGATGTCAAATTGACAGAGCATAAAATAATCAAACACAATTATGATTCCGTTGCTGGTTCAGACCTAAACATGTCAGATAGTTGGAAAAAAATCGCTCATCCATCCATTGATCGATCCATCCATTTTCTTGACCATTTATTCTCAGTCGGGTGTGCCATACCCTATCACAGCTTTCTTTGGACATTAAGCGTCACCCTGAACTGGTTGCCCGCTAATCGCAGTGAAAAACCATTCACACTCACAATTACACGTAGGTACAATCAAGAGTGTTCAATTCCCCAACCATGGAAACAATGTTGATGATTGTTTTCCAAAATAAAACAGTTTACAAATTTGTCATTTTGAAAAAAAATACAAAGATAATCAATGTGCTTTTAGGGAGAAATCTGAGAAAATATACTGAGAGGCTGGACCTCTGAGTATTTGGACAATTTTAAATCAAACGAAATCTTGAAATGGTGATTATAAGTGATTATGAAAATATCCATCCATCCATTTTCTCATCTGGGGGACACCCAGAACTGGTTGCCAGCTAATCGCAGGGCACACAGCAACCAACCACCATCACATACAACACTCACACCTAGGGACAATTTAGAGTGTTCCATTAACCTGCCGTGCATGTTTTGGGAATGTGGGAGGAAACTGGAGTACCCTGGGAAAACCCTCGCGGGCCCAGAGAGAGCGTACCAACTCCACACAGGAAGGCCGGAAGCCGAACTCGAACTCTGAAACTCTGTACTGTGAGGCAGACGAGCTAACCACCCACTGCCGTGCCTTCTTATCAAAATATTTTTTGATTAATTTGACAAAAATAATCATAATAACACATTTTTTTGTAAGCGCCTTAAGACTTGTTGATTAATCGATTAATCAACGTATCACTGATATTAGTGTCTTCATTTGTGTCACTTTCGTACAGTCTGATTTTTTTGTGTGTGCATTTTCTTCTTCACAGTGGTCTTTTAAAAAGATTGACTTCAAAGGTTGGTAGGCCTCACTCACATTTTTTCCAAATGAAGAACTTCTCAGTTTTGATTGACGCAGATTGTTTTCTTCCTCAAACAACAATTGTGTTGCAGATAATAACTGTCCCAAAGGGTGGACCCGGTTGGACTGTAACTGTTACATCTACCAAGATGATCCGAGGACCTTTGCAGATGCTGAGGTATGGAAATCAATACGTGTGATGTCGTTCCCAACCAATTTATTGCTATACCAATGAGTGACCCATCTGGGTGTTGCTTTGACTGGTCCTACCTCAATTTATGTGGCCAAATGTCTGGCGAATTTGAATAAGTGAAATCAACATACCACTCTTTTTCCATCAGAGCGTCTGCAACATTCTCGAAGCGAATCTTGTTTCCATCCACAACGACCTGGAAAATGCGTTTGTCGTCCAACTGGCTCGAGCGGGTGGTAATGATGACCTAACCTGGATTGGATTCACTGATGCAATTGAGGTGAAACATTGACCCGACACAAATGTTCTGATTGAATCCTGTCACTTGTGTTCAGTCGAGTTTTTTTTTTTTGCCACCAATGTCTCATGACAAAAAAAAAACAAACAAATGCAAAGTTGTCGTGGTCTTTAATATCAGTGACTTTGCATTCCAGGAAGATGATTTCATCTGGACTGATGGCACGGAACAGGATTTCTTTAACTTTGATCAAACTCCAAGTCCCGCAGAGCCTGATGGCACCGGGGACTGTGTTGTCCTTGCTGAGGATGGTCAGTAAAATTCTTGATTCATCTTTGCTAACAATCTCATGCTGTTAAACGTCAACCTTAAATTCTTTCAGATGGCTTTTGGCAGGATCAATCATGCACAGATCCGGAACCATATGTTTGCATCAAAGAGGTGTCCCACTAAGCATTTCTCTTACTGTATCTTCCTGCTTCCTGTCACAGTAGAATTTACTGGTCATGATGAATCAGTGAAATTTTGTGAATTGGTGACTCATTCTCTGGGTTTACTATCAACTTTGCTTGTTTTTCAACAATGCTCAATTATTATTGACAGCAAATTTGTAATGTCAAAAGAGCTGTTCTCCGATAAATGAAGGAATCTGTCAGCATTAAAAAAAAAAAAAAAAAAAAATTATGTGTCTTTTTTTTCTACACCCCTTTTCAAACTCCAGTCTATTGCTGGAAATGTATATGTTAAAAATCATGATAATCAGAGATGGGGAAATCCATTTTATTTTCTGGACCTGGATCCCTGACCTCTGATTATAATGGTGACTATGTAACAACAATGCATGGTCACCCAATACCACAAGTCCAACCACTATTAAATGCTATTCAACAGTTGATAAGAATTGACAGTTCAGAATCAGAATCATCTTCATTGGCCAAGTATGTGGAACACAGAAGGAATTTGTCTCCGGTAGTACAGGCTCCACTTGTATAATCGAAAACAGGCAAATACGACAAACATGGGCATGACAAATAAGTGGTCGTACCACCCAATGAGAGCTGTGAGACAATGTGCCAAGTATCAAGCAGAGCTAAAGTAATCAGTGGTAGAATATAATACCATGACAGTTGTGCAGTTGGTGCAGATAATCGTTGCACCATTTGTAAAGTGACCAGTGGCAGTATTTGTAGAACAGCTTGAAGTGTGCGATTGTACAGAAAGTCCTTGAGTGCTTTAACATGGAGACTGCGAAAAATGTGTACGAATGCAAGCAAGGAACCTTTTGTACATTGGGGCAAAACAAAAAAGGTTGTAGTGCAGTAATGAAATAAAAGAGGTCATGATGTAACTGCCAAAATCCGCAAATAAAATGGCAACAATAACAATTCAATGCGCAAAACCACCACGAACAACAACAATGACCATCCGAAGTAATTCCAATCATAAAGATGGTGTTGTGGTGCGTTCGCCTGACTTTGGTGAAGGCAGCGTGTTGCCAGTCAGTGACAGTGTGAATGTCAGGTTTGCGCAGAAGTGTCAGTTTTGCGTATCAGCTCGTTGTTAGGGAACACAAAGTTGTGCAAAAAGTAATGAAATATGGAACAATTGATCCAGTGGTTGTTTTAGAACAATTTTACAATGGGGGGCTTGGCTGGGGTGAACGATTTTGTCGGAGGCGAATCTAAATCAGTGTTTCTTAACCTTGTTAGAGGTTTTGCTGGTGCAACAAATCATGCAGATAGGACGCTGAATCCCATCACGTTCTCTGATGCATGTGAATCCATGCTGTAAATATTTGTCTGGCCGCTTTTTTTTTTTTTTTTTGCTCAACATAGTCAGTATATATTAAAACATTCTAAAAAAGTCACACGACGTACTATCACGAAAGTCACACGCTGACGACTGAGCGAACTAAATTTCCCACAGCACTGATTGGATGTCATGTGATCATCTGCAGCCAGTGATGGCATGCACTCTAATTATGTGGAAGAGCAAGTTAATCGTTCATGCCTCAGTGCAATCTCAGCCACGAGCATGTCCTCAGGAGACTTTCTCAACAGTTGGCTGTATGGGTGGGGATGCCCCAAATGGTTGTGCTGGGGGAGAGCACGCCCAAGGTGGCATACACAGACCTGACCTTTGACGAGTTGTTAAAGAGCAACATCAGGCCTGAAAATGTGGCATTATTCTAATAAGATGGAATCAAGGAAAGGAGAGAGACAAGATCAGACGGAGGCGGTAAAAAGACTGATGCCGCGTTGTCTTGTGCAAACTGTTGAGACAGAGTATAGTCTGATTAAGCTTTTAAGTATATGGGGATTTAAAGCCACATTGCAAAGCCACATTGCTGCTGTCAGCAAGCCGACTCTCGCTCCTAATGTCGCTCAATTTGGTCAGGCCCTTGAGTGGCACAGATGCGACACGTGAATCCTACAGTCGATACAGTGATTACAATTGAGAATGTTTACGTTGTCTTTTATGATGTTTTTGTACAATGTGCTAATATCGCTCTCCAAAAACACAAAAGATGTGGTGTTTTATTTGGGCGGTGGAATGACTTAATTGCATAAATTCAAGTCACGGTACTAAACATACAATGAGAATAAAGTTCAAATAAATTAGTAAAAACAAAGTTAAAGTGTGTGTGTGTGTGTGTGTGTGTGTGTGTGTGTGTGTGTGTGTGTGTGTGTGTGTGTGTGTGTGTGTGTGTGTGTGTGTGTGTGTGCACGCGCATGCGTTCAACCTTTTTCTGGGCAATTGCTGCAGGGCAGAGCATCCTGTGACACACCTGTTGGCTGTGATAATCAGTAAGGTATTGAGGTGCAGCAGAAGCAGAAGGATGATCTGTTCTGTTCTGTTGTGTTGCACGCTCATTTACTATAATCTGTTGTCTCTTGTTATTCTGTTTAATCCTTTTTGAACTTGCTTTTTTTGTGTGCGTTTTTTTTAATGTAAGTCCTTTTACCTTGTACCTGTTTTTTAATTTCTCACATAATCTTGTCAATTTTAGATTCAGTTTTGTTTGATCTGTCCTTTGATTTAGTTCTAGTTTTCAAAGAATTGGTTTCACATCAACATTTCTTTCGTTTGTACGAACTGTATACCTGCATGTAAATCTTTCTCAATTGTGGTGAATCAGCCCTTGGGCTCCTCAATTATCATTGACTGGTGTTCACACAATTGATAAATATTCCAACAACAACAAAAACATCATTTTTGGAAATGCAAAATGTTGACGGGGTTGTGGATCCTTAACTCTGTGCCTGCCCACCCACCAATGTCGATACTAAACAATGCTTTTGTGTGGTTTGTGTTATTATCTCATTGCCATGTGTCGAACGCACGCTGATGACATAGCCTGGCATGATATTAAGACAATTAAAACAGTGAATGAATATCATGAATAAATAATTATCGTGAAGCAATTTAGACAACTGTGTGTGTGCCCGTGCTTGCGTGCTCACGTGTTTAATGATCCTTAGACCACAGATATGGCTCGTCCAGGAGGTCACAAAGGAATCCGGAACAACATCGGCCAAAGTACCAATCAATGAATGAATCAGTTAATCAAACAAACTTTTCATACATAAAACTGTAATTTAAAGTGTGCCACACAAATAACACCCCCAACACACACACACACACACACACACACACCCACACACCCACACACCCACACACACACCCACACACACACACACACACACACACACACAGTTATAGGGGGAATGAAAGCAGTGTCATGTGACTTGTTTCACTTTGCGTTCGTGTGCAGGTGTTCATTGACCAAACAAACAAAAACAAAGCAGAGCTAAACATGACTTGCTCATCTTTTCTTCTTGATGCACCCTTGGCTGTTGATAACTCTGATACATCTTCTCTCATGGCCGGTTGTTTTTATCCCTTTTGTCCCAAACATTTTATCTGATCTCATTCCCACTGGTGGCAGTGTATGCACGGAAGTCCAAAAACTCCATCAAAGGATGGCGAGCCGCGTCTGCTGAGGACGAGGGGAGGCGGGTGAGACATCAACCCTCACATGTTGACCTCACTGTAAATAAGACAAATTAATAATATACAAAGTAGTTTTGTGTCACAGAGTCACTTCGGAAGTAGACTGTTTTCTTTACCAGTGTACATGTACGTATGGTAAGTGTCTGTTTTGAATCCTTTTTCATCTTTGGAGAGTAAATGATGTGGCTAACGCCAAGAAACTCTTTATCAGGTTGTTCCCTGCTGCCGTTTACTTGGCCTACGTGCTAACTCCCTTCATCAAATCCACTCCATTGATTCCCAACACCGGAAGTGTCACTACCCAGGACCATGCCAAAGACTGCACCAGGTCAGCACCGCACTTCAACAGAAAAGATGTGACAATGTTTTCTGATGCCTTTTGTTGTCTCTTTTCATCCTTAGTTCTATTTTGTTCTTGCACATCTCGTGTGATTCCTGCTCAGATGCTGTGAGTGTCAAAACATTGCTTCTTTTATTTGGTGCTACTGAGTTAAATCGATATTTGAGTGACGAATCTCAACTTTGCAAGATCTGAACCAGACCAAATGTTTCACTTGGCAACATAAAATTCGGTTGCCACGCCTGTCATTCGTAGACTCTAAGTGTCTCAGGAAGGGATCCCCAATAACACACCGATAGTCTGCCATTTTGGCTTGAATTAGCCATTTCGCAATCCTTTGGTTCATTTCTAGGAACTTGTTATGGTCAGGAGACTGAAAACTTTATGCACATACACAAAAATATCTCAGGAAGCAATGCCTGAGAAGAGATAGGAAGCCTGCCGTTTTTTGTCAACGTAGCCACTTTATGCCCATCATCCAGCCCCAAAAGATGAACATGTCAGAAAGGTTTTTTGTCTGTGACCCTTCAGGCCCGAAGTGCAAATGTTACACATAGCAACATGAAATTTGTCTCTCATGAGAACTGCGAATGGCTGGTAACCATTTCAGGGAACAGAATCAGAATCCGAATCTAAATCAGGATGTGCGTTCAAATACTCAAATAATAATAAAGAATTTACCATTTTAAAAAAGCAACTATTGTGAACAAACAAATGTGTTTGTGTCATGGGAATTTGACTTCTAACAGGGCAAAAATAAGTAACTGTTCGTACCTGTGAATGCTGACCAATTATTTTGTGGATAAGCAAGCTGTTACTCTTGTGTAGCTGCTCAAAATGCTAATTGCGCTGACCATCACCACCTCCCAACAAGATTAAATGAGAGCCCAAGACGTGGAGGGGGAGAAGGCTCCCTTGACAGATCTGTCCCTTTTTTTTCTTTTCTTTTTCTTTCTGAAATAAATCTCATCATTTTTAATAAAGACCTTCGTTATCTTGGTTTCCTTGGACAAGACAGTTGATCATCTGAAACTTTCACTTGGCCTAGAGTTCCTCCTTGAACATATTGAAGCATTGATCATGTTTTCAGAAATACAAGACAAAATATCCAAGGATTCATCCAGAGTCAAATATAGTTTTAAAGCGTGGTACACACCTTTTCTAAACTATCTTATTATGGAGGCCTGTATTTAAAACACAGGTAGATCAAAATTTTAAGATTCTACCTTGATAGACAAGGACGGATAGGGTACTGTATAAATATTCTGGACATCATGTGAAAACAGTGAATATGAAAAGCAGACATCGACACAGCGTTAGATCGATTATTTAAGTCTTACCAATAGATGTCGCTCTTTCCCCATGAACCTCCCGAAAATAGTCATAGTCGTTGCTTAAGAAACAACTTTGCCTCGGATCATTCCATTTAATTTTCCAAGATTAATCAATGTGCATGTCATAGTTTTTCCACAGCAGCGTTTCGGTGGGTTTTGTCGAGCATGCATAATGCAATTGCCACTCGCATTTCTGAAGGTTTTTGTTGGGTTACTTGGGAACGTAAGAGAGAAGTTGAGCGGGGCATCAAAACTAGCCGGACGAAAGACCGCACAGGAGATGAATTTGTTTTCACATACACAAACTGTATTTTTGTGTTACACATATTTATGACGCATATTTATGAAAAACTTTATAAACCTTTATTGTCAATATTATCTACTGTTATGATTATAATTCCTATTTTTATTACTTTTTTTACGAGCTTGATTATTTTTGGTTGCCCAGCCAGGCTGTTGGTGCCCTCCGCGCAGTCCTTGATGAGCGTGTGCCGAGGCACGGCACCTGGATAACGACATTCCTGATACTGCAATTGTGTCATGATTGCATTTTTTATGATCACTGTTCTTCCAGGCAAGCAATTTGTTTGTTTTTTTCTTCCCAGGAGATAATCCATGACACTTTTATGCGAGTCTTTGTATTCGTGTGATGCTGTCATGCTGTG
>NW_017806236.1:2990077-2991138 GCF_001891065.2 Hippocampus comes
CGCGTCTTTTGATTTCAACCAATCAGCGCCGACGCAAATGACGTCACACACGACAACAGCTAAGCTAAGTTAGCCGAGACGACACTATGTCGGACGGACACGATTTTCTGCCAATCTGTGTTTTTCCCTTTTTGGCCAAATATATATTTTACGACAACTGTCTTGTTGACGGCGTCTTTTATTCTTTCCACTGGGGTTTAGCGGGTGTGTTTATAAAGAGACGAAAATTGTTTGGGGACTATCCCCCACGTTCTAGTTGAGATGGTATAACCCAAGAGGCAAAATGACGCTTGCTACTGTTGTTGCGAGTTGCCATTCGTTCGACAAAACCATTAGTCAAACGCCATCATGCCTTCTGTCGTTATTACACAAACAAAAATCTCTTTACTGTTACTAGTGTTAGTGCCTCAATATGGCTACGCTCGCGAAAGCAATCTCGTGAAAGCAATATAACGAACTCAAACGCGTCTTCGTTCAATGTTGTCAACAAATATCCGGATTATGCAAGTTTTCCTCAATTCTCCGGAGAAATGTTCATAAAAATTTGAAAAACCCGGAATTCCGGGAAAATCCGGAGGACTTTCATCTCTGTTAAATACACCTCGAGTGAGTTTCATCTCTGCAGTTAAGAGACTGTGACAGCTTTACATCTGCTGATTGCATGTCATGAGACATTTGTGGCAAAAACAAAAAAAAATATATATATACAGTATACAGTCATACCTCAGTTTTTGACCATAAAAACCGAAAAACCGAAACCATGATCTTTTCTAAAAAAAAAAGTTTTTTGAACACGTCTGCTCACAATGGAACACAACACGAGGAAGCGTTACTTCCTCGTGTAAGGAAGGCGAGAGGAGTCAAGTGGCGCATTCAAGTGCGCTCAGTTTGTTCGAGAACCGATTTTCGGTCGTAATCCGATGCATTAAAAAACTCGAAAACCGATTTGGTCAAGAACGTATATAATAGATATATAGAATATATATATAAATACTGTATATATATATATATATATATATATCTACAGGTAGGCACCGATAACTATCTTTTTAGCCCCAGTT
>NW_017806236.1:2991219-2998023 GCF_001891065.2 Hippocampus comes
CCGCTCGAGCCAGTTGGACGACAAACGCATTTTCCAGGTCGTTGTGGATGGAAACAAGATTCGCTTCGAGAATGTTGCAGACGCTCTGATGGAAAAAGAGTGGTATGTTGATTTCACTTATTCAAATTCACCAGACATTTGGCCACATAAATTGAGGTAGGACCAGTCAAAGCAACACCCAGATGGGTCACTCACTGGAATAGCAATGCATTGGTTGGGAACGACACGCCAAGTGTTGATTTCCATACCTCAGCATCTGCAAAGGTCCTCGGATCATCTTGGTAGATGTAACAGTTACAGTCCAACCGGGTCCACCCTTTGGGACAGTTATTATCTGCAACACAATTGTTGTTTGAGGAAGAAAACAATCTGCGTCAATCAAAACTGAGAAGTTCTTCATTTGGAAAAAATGTGAGTGAGGCCTACCAACCTTTGAAGTCAATCTTTTTAAAAGACCACTGTGAAGAAGAAAATGCACACACAAAAAAATCAGACTGTACGAGAGTGACACAAATGAAGACACTAATATCAGTGGTACGTTGATGAACTGATTAATCAACAACTCTGATTGGTTGTCAAATTAATCAAGAAATATTTTGATAAGACAGCACGGCAGTGGGTGGTTAGCTCGTCCGCCTCACAGTACAGAGTTTCAGGGTTCGAGTTCGGCCTCCGGCCTTCCTGTGTGGAGTTGGTATGCTCTCTCTGGGCCCGCGTGGGTTTTCCCAGGGTACTCCAATTTCCTCCCACATTCCAAAAAACATGCACGGCAGGTTAATGGAACACTCTAAATTGTCCCTGAGTGTGGGCGCAGATGGCTGTTGGTCTCTGTGTGCTCTGCGATTAGCTGGCAACCAGTTCAGGGTGTCCCCCGGATGAAAAAATGGATGGATGGATATTTTGACAATTAATTAACCATTTCAAGATTTCGTTTGATTTAAAATTGTCCAAATCCTCGCAGGTCCAGCGTCTCAGTATATTTTCTCAGATTTCTCCCTCAAAGCACCCTGATTATCTTTGTATTTTTGTTTTCAAAATGAGAAATTTGCAAACTATTTTTATTTTGGAAAACAACGATCAACATTTTTTCCATGGTAGGGGAATTGAACACTCTCGATTGTCCCTACGTGTGAATGTGAGTGTGAACGGTTTTTCCCTGCGATTAGCGGGCAACCAGTTCAGGATGACGCTTAATGTCCAAAGAAAGCTGTGATGGGCTCTGGCACCCCCGACTGAGAATAAACAGTAAAAAAAATGGATGGCTGGATCAATGGATGGATGAGCGATTTTTTTCCGACTGTCTGACGTTACAGTCCGAACCAGCAACAGGATCATAATTGTGTTTGATTATTTTAGGCTCTGTCAATTTGACATCATGTCCTGTTTTTAAATAAACGGATGTAACTCAAAGCAAGTTACAAAAAAATCCAACTTAACTCTTAATGGACAACATAATCGATAGATTCATCGATTATTAAAATTGTTAGTTGCAACCCTACAAAACATCAAACACCCGAGTAATTAATGTAATGTTAATTTCAGTCAGTGGGTGAGATTTTGACTTACAACTCCAGTCAACAGTCCACTGATCCCACAGACGAGGAACAACAAGCGAAGAGCAAATGCCATCTGTGCAACAAAAGAAAAATGCTTCATATTTCTGACAATAAATATTAATTAGTATTACATTTACAGTATATTTCACCTTATTAAAAAAAATGCAACACAAGCTGAAAGTCAGAAGAAATGGAAAATTGACAGTACCTTGCCAAAGATGAGGACTCCTGTCTTATATATGTTGTGCTGGCAGTCTTGTGGTTTGCTGTGAAATGTGTCGTATTTATACAACACATCAGATAGGGTCCCGCCCCCAACCTTCATCATTCTGAATTTACTGGGAAGTGATTCTCAAAAAGAACAGCTTTTCGAAGCTCGCTCTCTTTCAGCTCAAACTGGAAAAACTGGTAAGTTGGTGGGCTTGTAAGTGAGGTAGGAACCAATGGATATTTTTTTTATTAGTTTATTTTTGCACAAGTGAGTATAAATAAGTTTGATTTCTTGCCTGTCATTCTTCAGTGACTCGTTAAAGAAGGCCTTGTGTCTATATGCAATCAGGGGTGTGCTTTCCCCAAGCACGGCCTGGGTAACGTTGGAGAACTCCTTGGTCTGCAAAGGTTCGTTTCGTAGCCATTTCAGCAATGAAATGTTCTTGCTGCGTCTGAAACTAACAATGACAAATACTTCCTGGACTACTGAGCATGTGTAAACCAGTGTGGTGGTTGCTGTAGCCTTTTCCGAACAAAGGAGCAGAGGTCTCTGTGGCGTGCTGAGATTGGATTCGATTTTTGCGGCAGGCTTTTTTTCGTTGTAGTGAATCTCGGTGCGAGGCAAGAGCAGAGAAAAAGATTTCAGATCACAGAACAGGGGGATTTTTCGTCTTAGGGGGAGCAAAAAAGTGGAAATGGCTTTCATTCATGAACATTTTTTCACACTTGCGGGTATTTTCGCCCATGTAGGTTTCGTTGGTGAGGAGTTTCACTGTAACAATTTTACAGCAAATGCATCATATACTGGGTTGTTTTTTTTTAGGATTTGCTCTTCACGATAATACTACTGAGGAACTGTTTACTTGGTTTCTGCTAAATTGCAAGAAAAAATACTCAAACAGAATTGCTGAAGTGATCAAAAAAAATACTTCCACATAGATGGCGCCATAGTTGGCAGCCATCTGCAAGAGCTCTTCAAGAGCTTTTGTTTTTTGTTGTTTTGGTCTTTTGCTCTGTCATATGTGGACCACATTGTGGACATTTTTTTTTTTTTTTTTTTGCGTTTTGGCCACAGCATTCGTCGAAGGAGAAGTATCAGTGCTTGATGGTTGCGCCTTCTCGGCAGCACGCGTGTACGAGCACTGATTTTGATGGGGGGAATGTCGCGCACTGGGACGCTCGTGCTTTTTGCGCCTGTAATGGGCAGCACTTTTCACAGCTTCGTTTTGTTCAGCGCAGATGTCGGCGCTGTTGGACAGTCTGCCTTGGTGTGGCTGGATGGATAGCTGTTGGAGCTGAGGATGAGGAAAGAGGAACGTCGGCAGGCAGTGCGGATGCGTATTTGGAACTGAGAGTTAGTGCTTGGAATTGAAGCGGATTTACATGGGACAAGACAAATGAACAAATCTCTTTTTTTGTCATTGGACGCGAACGTAGCTTAGCTTAGCTTGTAGCAGACGTGTGAGATGTCATGCAAGCTTTGAGCATGATGTCTCTGATCCACTGGTAAAAACACTCTTTGATTTTCTCCTCTTTCTTCTATAACTGCTTCAAGCAATAAAGCGTATGAGGGAAAAGTGGTTACGAATGCATGACCGTCCATGTCTTTTGTTGTTTTGTGTTATGTTGTCGTATTTTATTTTACGTTTATTGTTCTTGTGAAGCGCTTTGTTTCAGCTGCAGCTGTTGTGAAAGCGCGAGATAATTTTTTTAAAAATTGTATTGTATTGTATGAATCCAAACATATTAATCACTTCCAGAAAATAAATCAATCAATCCGATAATATTTCTGAAGTTAGCAACTGTATGAAAGGCACATTTTGTTTGATTAAATACGCCTCGAGTGAGACTTTGAGTGATGCACCCATCCTGCATAACATGGCATTTAAAACTTCCCTGAAGAATTCACTGAAGGCCCTGAAAGACTCGTCTGGGTGAGGCACCAATTATTATCGTGAGGTGTAATGCTGAATTGAGAACAGTTGTGTCATAAGTGACATGGCATGCGTGAGTTCTTCGAAGCAAAACCTTGAATTAAGAATGGACAAATTAAATGAAAGAAGCGGCCACTATATTTCATCGGTGCTACTCAGGGCCACAGAGGACAACATACTTCCAAACCAGATGTAGAACAAAAATGCAATTTTATGCATGGACAAAATATGTGCATATGTCTTTTTATTAAACTAATGTGCATCACAGAATCATCATATATTTCATGCTCAATCTATAAAAGATCCCATCTATCAAAAATATAATAATATTAACCATATACTATAGATTTTTTTCCCAATGCAAAAGGCTCTCGTGCATAAATATTACCAGTCAAGGGCGGCACAAATTGGCTGAACAGCAAACCAACTTTAAGTGCAAGAGCTTATCTTGTGCATTTTATTGACAGAAATCAACTAACTCAAAATTATGAAGATTATTCAGGTACTATAGGGGTGTCCACACGGCAACATTTGGTCGAACACTGCACCGGCGCTGCACCGCTAGATTAGGTACACACATAAGAAAAAAAATCTGATGAAGCCATTAATCCTGGTGTGCCTCCTAAAGTACCCAAAAAGAACCTGAACTGGTGATGAAGCCAGTGATGGCAACACATGATGAGACGTTATTCTTGAAATGCTGGTCAAATGACCAAACAGGGTTATTTCGAGGTGAATTTTATTTCAACCATCATAAACCGTGTGTGTGTGTGTGTGTGTGTGTGTGTGTGTGTGTGTGTGTGTGTGTGTGTGTGTGTGTGTGTGTGCGCGCGTGTGCGTGTACATGTCATGTGTGCATGCATACTCACGTGTTTCAGAAAACTGTGCCTGTCCTTCGAAACCTCTGGGCCTAGTCCGGCCACTGAAGCTAAATATTGACGTAAATGCGTGGCGTTATCTTGAAAATGGCTTCCAACAAGATCTAGTCTTTGATGACACAGCTTGATTCAACTACTTGCAGCTTCTTTTCATCAAGCTCTTCGTGGTCCTCCAAGACTCGGTGGTGTCGTTCTGCCAGGCTGTACTGTGTGTGGAAACCGGCGGTGGCTTTAACGCTAGGCCAGCTTTTCTTGCGCTGCTGGTAGAGTCGCGCAAAAGAAGAGGTGCCCTCTGGACGTCGCCTCGAATCGAGCTGATCTCCAAAGAGCCGCGGGCCGCCCGGTGAGCGCCTTTGATGGAGTTGAGCGAGGCCTGAGAGCCACAGTGGTGCTCATGAACGCAGCGTGACCCTGAAGAAGATGACCTTCTCAAGGCTTGTATCAACTGATGCTCTTCTGAAAGATCTCCCTGGTCCCCCGACAGCTTCTGTTCAAAAAAAAAAAAAAACACCACTCAGAAGTTAACATTGTTTTAATTAAATGTTTTAATGTAAAAATAATGTATAACGGTGTCTTGTGAGGATGCTTTGAATACACTTTTTGATGTCCAAGTCTTTGGTTTGATCTGCTGATATTGAATCCCAATCTGGTACATTGGCAATACAAAAACCCCCCCAAAAAAAGGAGCATCCATACAAATGCTCTCATATTAATATAGAAATGTAAATACAGGCATGTACATAAGGCACGTAGATTTGTGTATTTGTTATGATTTACGATATATTTATATTGATATGCACCAATCCACCAAAGCATAGCCAAATTCTCAAAATAAACTAAATTAAATGTTCGTTTTCTTTTTTGAAGCTCTAAATCTCATGATACACATTGAACAATTCAAAAAATTTAGAACAGTAACCTTTTCTCTGAGGGTCAAGAGTTCATAGTGCGGAGGCTCAAACGACGAGTGGTAGTCCCCTCGCTGGAACAAGTTATTCTTGCGTACCAACACCTAAAATGTGAAACACACAATCGGTATTTGAACATGAGGAGAACCTTTCGAAAGATAAGACAGTCTTGATTTGAAGATGAGCTCATGTGATCACCTTCTTGCGCAGCTGCTTGATCTGCACCAAGATGGAGACGACAAGGAGCAGCATGACAACGCCCGTGGAAACGCAGATCACCGTGCCGTGAGTTCTCGTCATGTGCTGGAAGATTCCTTTCTGTTTCTTCTCTGTGCGACAAAAAACACGGGATGCTCCTTCACGCTCAACGGACTTTTCATTCAGTATATCAGCACAACGGCCGAACATACATTGGATTGAAAGTACAGTTGTGGGAAAAAAATATCTGCCCTCTTCACAAATTTAAAGGCTATTATCCACAAAATGAAGCCGTGGTTAACCCATAAAAATGGTCCGAAGACCACAGCGATGGGACATCAAGGAAGTGCACTGCAGGACTTCCTTGTCTTAGTGAAGGTCAGTGTTCATGACTCATCAATGAGCAAGAGACTGGGTGAGAAATTACTGTAGCCAAAATGTAAAAAAAAAGGGGAGGCGGGGTGGCTGAGGGGAGACACTCACTGGTTCAGAAAAGAACAAAATACACATTTCACAAAACTGAAAAGAAACCAAAATTGAAAAAAACAGTCTAATTAGTGAAATCCAAAACTGAAAAATATATCCCGGTAATTATTCCAAAATACAAAGAAACAATCAGTTTAAAAAGAATAGAATACAACAGAAAAAGACGATGACCAAATATGACTTCATGACGGCCAATTGACTTCCTGTATGCATCCTTCCATTACAGTAAATATTCTCTAGTGCGGACTCGTGTTTGCGCTGTCCAATTTGTCCTGATAACAGAAATTCCTCATTTGGGAAATGAGCATGGTACATGTCCTTTATGAACCTGCAAGTATGTTGACAAAAATGCACGTGTAAAAACACAATCAATAAAATACAAAAATATACTGTCCAAAAACTTTATATAACAAAAACTACAATACAGGTGTATCCAAAAAAAAATCACAACAGTAAAATATGGACAGTATTTTAATGTTTATTTTTTTCTGTCTTGGGGAAAAAAATGTGTCTATTTTGGATTGTTTGGTTGGATGCATTCTTTGGTTTATGACAATGTTTGCCTGCGTGTCATACAGTTTTCTTGATAGTTGCAAGTAACTGTCCCGTTGATCACCGATGTCTGGTAATTCTT
>NW_017806236.1:2998268-3001876 GCF_001891065.2 Hippocampus comes
TGTCGAGTGGGTGCTGCTTTTAAGCTAGTGCCGCGTTCTACAGGACGTGAAGTGAATAAAGTTAAAATCATTCACAATTACAGTAAAACGCACACCAATAAAAACTCACTTACACGTCGTCGTTTCGAATCTGATGATCGAAAAACGCAAAGTGAAAATGTGTCTCGGTGTCGTCGTTCCGTAGCATCGGATGGGCGTTGCGTTTATTTCAGCTCCCGCGGCATGACGTCTCAATCCGGGTTACGGGTAGTGGGATTTCCGCTTACGTAAGTTCCGGTAACATGTAATATCGTAGTCAAAATGTTAATGCACAGGCTTTTGTTCCGGGTGAAGGACATTCCTTTTCATAGAATTCCGGGGATGGGAATATTTACTGTATCTGAAACGCTTATCCTCACAAGAGGGTGTGCTGGAGCCTATCCCAGCTGTCTCCGGGCAGGAGGTGGGGGACACCCTGACCTGGTTGCCAACCAATTGCAAGGCACACATAGATGAAAATACATTCTCACTCACAATCACACGGATAGAGTGTTCAATTGACCTGCCTTGCGTGTTTTTGGAATGTGGGGGGGAAACAGGACTACCATGAGAAAACGCACGAGGGCATGGGGAGAACATGCAAACTCCACACAGGAAGGCTGGGGCCAGGATCGAGCCCATGACCTCTGGACTGTGAACCAATCGACCGCCATGTCACCCCAGAGTGTAACAGATGCTAGAATTACTGAAAGGATAATTTATCAAGGCCGAATGGTGGTTAGCTCGTCCACCTCACAGTGCAGAAGTGCAGGGTTCGATTCCGGCTCCGGCATTCCTGGTTGGAGTTTGCATATTCTTCTGGTGCCATGCGTGGGTTTTCTCTGGGTCCTCTGGTTTCCTCCCACCTTCCAAAAGCATGTATGGCAGGTTAATAGAAGACTTTAAGTTTTCCCTAGGTGTGAGTGTGAGCATGGATGGTTCATTTATGTGTGCTCTGCGAATGACTGGCGACCAGTTCATAGCGTCCCCTGCCAACTGACCGAACACGGCTGGGATAGTAGGCTCCAGCATGCCCCGCGACCCTTGTAAAGATGAAGCGGATGAGAAAATAGATGGATGCATGGATAATTTATCCAAAAAAAAAATCCAAAATATAACCTTTGCAGTTGCTTTCGTCCCAGGGGAAGACACAGTTTTGTATTCCGTTGCACACCAGAGAAGTGTTGATGCACATGTTACTGTGACAGAAGAAGGTGCTACCTACACACGGAGCTGCCAACACACACAGAGTGCATTGTTAAAGGAGAACTAACAAAAGGTGAAGCTCTCAATTTACGGGTCGATCTATGTTCCAACCCTCACCAATGGTCACGAGCTATGGGTTGTGACCGAAATCCCGGATACAAGCGGCCGAAATGAGTTTTCTCCGCAGGGTGTCCGGGCTCTCCCTTAGAAATAAAGTGAGAAGCTCGGCCATCCCAGAGGGGCTCAGAGTCAAGCCCCTCAGGGATAATATATATCTAGTTTTGTGTATATATATATATATATATATATATATATATACTGTATGTATGTTATCTATACAATATATTAATACATGTTATCAAAGAAATGAAAGCATTCCTAAGTGCAACAAAGTAGTTGCTGTCGATGTCCAGTATACTGTATCATCTTTTATTGAGGGGTGGCATGGTGGTCTACTGGTTAGCAAATCTGCCTCACAGTGCAGAGGTGCAGGGTTCGATTCCAGGTCCTGTGTGGAGTTTGCATGTTCTTCCAGTGCCTGCATGTGTTTTCTCCGGGGACTCCGGTTTCCTCCCACATTTCAAAAACATGCATGGCAGGTTGATTGGACAGTCCAAATTGTCCCGAGGTGTGAATTTGAGCGTGAATGGTTCTTTGTCTATGTGTGGTCTTCAATTGGCTGGCAACCAGTTCAGGGTGTACCCCACCTACTGCCTGAAGACAGCTGGGATCGGCAATGGCGAACCAACCGGATATCGTGATCATCGATAAGGGGCAGAGGAAAGCTGTTGTAGTGGATGTAGCGGTCCCAAGTGATGGAAACATCAGAAAGAAGGAACACGAGAAACTCGAGAAATACCAAGGGCTGAGAGAGGAGCTGGAGAGAGCCTGGAAGGTAAAGGTGACAGTCATGCCTGTGGTGGTCGGAGCACTCGGGGCAGTGACCCCCAAACTCGATGAGTGGTTGCAACAGATCCCGGGAACAACATCGGACATCTCAGTCCAGAAATGTGCAGTGCTGGGAACAGCAAGGACACTGCGCAGAACCCTCAAGCTTCCTGGCCTCTTGTAGAGGACCCGAGCTGAATGGGGGACGAACACCACCAGAGGGGTGAGACGAGGATTTATTTATTTTTTTTAATATTTTGATTGATTGATTGATCATTCAAAGTTCTCAATAAACTTTCGTACATGCAGAAATCTGCCGCCCATCTGCTCAACCATTCCCGTTTCATTGACCACAACATCATTCCCATCTCCACTGGCTCCGGGTCTCACAATATATTCGGTTCGAAACTCTAAATTACCTGCATTCATGACCTGTAAGTTCCATGTGAGACTTTCAGATCCCTCAAGTTGTCAGGTGTGGGCTTATTGAGCATTTCCAGAGCCAGAAGCAAAACTAGTGAAGCAGAATTCTGTTTCTATGCTCCTCACTCGTGGAACAAACGTAATTTGTCGCCATATTTTATCCTATCCCAGTTTTGGGTGAATGGCAGACCACACTCTCCACATCACATCATTCCCTCTCAAATTCCTTGTGTGTTCTCCATACTTGGTCAATAAAGATGATTATTATTCTGATTTTGAACTGCAAATTTTCATCAACCTTTGAATGGCATTTAGTCGTGTTTGGACATACAGATATATTGTTGTTATATAGTCACCATTATAATCAGAGCTCGGGAATCTGGGTCCAGAAAATAAAATGGATTTCCCCATCTCTGATTGTAATTATTTTTAGTGTTTACATTTCCAGCAATAGACTGCAGTTTGAAAAGGGGTGTAGAAAAAAAAAAGACACGTAAACATTTTTTTTTAATGCTGACAGATTCCTTCATTTATTGGAGAAAAGCTCTTTTGACATTAAAAACTTGCTGTCAATAATAATTGAGCATTGTTGAAAAACAAGCAGAGTTGATAGTAAACCCAGAGAATGAGTCACCAATTTACACTATTCACTGATTCATCATGACTGGTAAATTCTACTGTGGCAGGAGGCAGGAAGATACATTCAGCGAAATGCTTAGTGGGAAACCTTTTTGATGCAAACATATGGTTCCAGATCTGTGCATAGTTCATCCTGCCAAAGGCCATCTGAAAGAATTAAAGGTTGACGTTTAACAGCATGATTTAGTTAGCAAAGTTGAATCAAGAATTTTACTGACCATCCTCCGCAAGGATAACACAGTCCCCGGTGCCATCAGGCTCTGCAGGAATTATGTCGAGATCGAAGTTCAGGAAATCCTGTTCCGTGCCATCAGTCCAGATGAAATCATTTTCCTGAATACAAAGTGACGGTTAAAGACCATGACAGCTTTGCATCTGCTGATTGTGTGTCATGAGATATTTGTGGGAAAAAAAAATATATATATATATATATA
>NW_017806236.1:3002507-3003152 GCF_001891065.2 Hippocampus comes
TCCAATGAAATTGTATGATTACCGGTAATCACAACTTCCTTATTTCAGTCTTTCTTCTAGCCCTGATCAACATGGAGAATACCAGACAAAAAGCATATGATTGAGCTTTTAAACTAAAAGCGATCACTCTGGCAGTTAAAGAAGGAAATCGAGCTGCTGCCCGTAATCTTGGCATAGATGATTCGATGGTGCGAAGGTGGAGGCTCCGGCAAGAAGAACTGAGCCAGTGTAAAAAGACAACCAAAAAGACCCATGCACATTTGATTTGCCTCTCACTCGGACTTTAAATAAAAAAGGTGACTCCTCCGTCATACTAAAAACAAGCAGCCACGAGAGAACAAATTTTACCTGTGTTTTGAGCTGCGCAGCTTCGGGCCTAAAGCTGCCACCGATGATCATTTTCAAGTGGCTGACTAGAGAAATAATTTCATCTATCTTTTCCCATTTATATGATTTGCATTATTCTATTTAAAGCTGCCCCTCCGTGAGCCGTCACCTTACCGTGGTGGAGGGGTTTGTGTGTCCCAATGATCCTAGGAGCTAAGTTGTCCGGGGCTTTATGCCCCTGGCAGGGTCACCCATGGCAAACAGGTTCTAGGTGAGGGACCAGACAAAGCACGGCTCAAAGACCCCTTATGACGAGTA
>NW_017806236.1:3006234-3039439 GCF_001891065.2 Hippocampus comes
GGGGGAGAGGGAAGTCGGGGCTTCCCTCCTAAAGCTGCTGCCCCCGCGACCCGACCCCGGATAAGCGGTGGAAAATGGATGGATGGATGGATATTTAAAGCTGAGTGGGCTGCACTATTTCTCCTCGTAATAACGCAAATGCGCATCAAGATTTCTCTTTGTCTGGCCTCTTATTTTGTGTTTCAGCGTAATTTCGTTGTGCAAATGCATTTATCATGCTCATAAAAATATGGAGATTATTTTAACCTTAAGAAATGTTGCGTTTTTTTTCTGCAGGGGTTCAGCAGGGGACCGCGTCAGCGGCCTCACCCGGAGGCTCCCGGCGGCAGGGACGCAGAAGCAAACCCCCGCCTACTCATTGGCCAGCGGTTTATAGTATGGTGCGGCGCATATAATTACAAAATTGATTTTTCTTCAGAAATCTGAGCATGCGGCTCTTAATCAGGTGCAGTCTGTAGCCCGGAATTTACGATATATATATATTTATATATATATATACACACACACACACACACACACTTTGAGTGAACACAAGTGACAGGATTCAATCAGAACATTTGTATCGGGTCAATGTTTCACCTCAATTGCATCAGTGAATCCAATCCAGGTTACGTTATCATTACCACCCGCTCGAATCAGCTCGAGGACAAACGAATTTTCCAGGTCGTTGTGGATGGATACAAGATTCCCTTCGAGAATGTTGCAGATGCTCTGATGGAAAAAGAGTGGTGTGTTGATTTCACTTATTCAAATTCGCCAGACATTTGGCCACATAAATTGAGGTCGGACCAGTCAAAGCAACACCCAGATGGGTCACTCACTGGAATAGCAATACATTGGTTGGGAACGACATTACAAGTATTGATTTCCATACCTCAGCATCTGCAAAGGTCCTCGGATCATCTTGGTAGATGTAACAGTTACAGTCCAACCGGGTCCACCCTTTGGGACAGTTATTATCTGCAACACAATTGTTGTTTGAGGAAGAAAACAATCTGCGTCAACATTGGTTGGGAACGACATTACAAGTATTGATTTCCATACCTCAGCATCTGCAAAGGTCCTCGGATCATCTTGGTAGATGTAACAGTTACAGTCCAACCGGGTCCACCCTTTGGGACAGTTATTATCTGCAACACAATTGTTGTTTGAGGAAGAAAACAATCTGCGTCAATCAAAACTGAGAAGTTCTTCATTTGGAAAAAATGTGAGTGAGGCCTACCAACCTTTGAAGTCAATCTTTTTAAAAGACCACTGTGAAGAAGAAAATGCACACACAAAAAAATCAGACTGTACGAGAGTGACACAAATGAAGACACTAATATCAGTGGTACGTTGATGAACTGATTAATCAACAACTCTGATTGGTTGTCAAATTAATCAAGAAATATTTTGATAAGACAGCACGGCAGTGGGTGGTTAGCTCGTCCGCCTCACAGTACAGAGTTTCAGGGTTCGAGTTCGGCCTCCGGCCTTCCTGTGTGAAGTTGGCATGCTCTCTGTGGGCCCGCGTGGGTTTTCTTAGGGTACTCCAGTTTCCTCCCACATTCCCAAAACATGCACGGCAGGTTAATGGAACACTCTAAATTTTCCCTAGGTGTGAGTGTTGTATGTGATGGTGGTTGGTCGCTGTGTGCCCTGCGATTAGCTGACAACCAGTTCAGGGTGTCCCCCGGATGAGAAAATGGATGGATGGGTATTTTGATAATTAATTAACCATTTCAATATTTCGTTTGATTTAAAATTATCCAAATCCTCGGAGGTCCAGCGTCTCAGTTTATTTTCTCAGATTTCGCCCTAAAAGCACCCTGATTATCTTTGTATTTTTGTTTTAAAAATGAGACATTTTCAAACTGTTTTTACTTTGGAAAACAACGATCAACATTTTTTCCATGGTTGGGGAATTGAACACTCTCGATTGTCCCTACATGTGATTGTGAGTGTGAACGGTTTTACCCTGCGATTAGCGGGCAACCAGTTAAGGATGAAAGAAAGCTCCAAAGAAAGCTGTGATGGGCTCTGGCACCCCTGACTGAGAATAAAGGGTAAAGAAAATGGATGCCTTGATCAATGGATGGATGAGCGATTTTTTTCCAACTATCTGACGTTACGGTCCGAACCAGCAATGGAATCATAATTGTGTTTGATTATTTTAGGCTCTGTCAATTTGACATCATGTCCTGTTTTTAAACTCGTTTTGCCAGCTCCGGCGTTTGTTTTTAGCCTATTTGGTCACGTGACGGAGAAGCGTGGCTTGACGTGTGTCAAGCGAGATACGAACGGATTTAACGGAGGATCCGGTAATTTTCAAAATAAAACATCTTTCGTATTCCGAAATAAATAAACCGGAATTAAGGCAAGTTCTTTCTGTGCGGCCCGGTACCAAATGCCCTGCGGACCGGTACTGGTCCGCGGACCGGCGGTTGGGGACGCTGACTTAAAGCATGTTACAAAAAAAAATCCAATTTCACATTTAATGGACAACATAATCGATAGATTCATCGATTATTAAAATTGTTAGTTGCAACCCTACAAAACATCAAACACCCGAGTAATTAATGTAATGTTAATTTCAGTCAGTGGGTGAGATTTTGACTTACAACTCCAGTCAACAGTCCACTGATCCCACAGACGAGGAACAACAAGCGAAGAGCAAATGCCATCTGTGCAACAAAAGAAAAATGCTTCATATTTCTGACAATAAATATTAATTAGTATTACATTTACGGTATATTTCACCTTATAAAAAAAATGCAACACAAGCTGAAAAAGTCAGAAGAAATGGAAAATTTACAGTACCTTGCCAAAGATGAGGACTCTTGTCTTCAATATGTTGTGCTGGCAGTCTTTTGGTTTGTTGTGAAACTGTCATATTTATACATCACATCAGATGGGGTCCCACCCCCAACTTTCATCATTCTGAATTTACTGGAAAGTGATTCTAAAAAAGAACAGCTTTTGGAAGCTGGTTCTCTTACAGCTCCAACTGGAAAAACTGGTAAGTTGGTGGGCCTGTAAGTGAGGTAGGAACCAGTGTATATTTTTTTATTAGTTCATTTTTGCATGCGTGAGTATAAATAAGAGTTTGATTTCTTGCCTGACATCATTCTTCAGGCCATGTGTCTATATGCAATCAGGGGTGTGCTTTCCCCGAGCACGGCCTGGGTAACGTTGGCCAACTCCTTGGTCTGCAAAGGTTCGTTTCGTAGCCATTTTAGCAATGAAACATTCGTGCTGCATCTGAAACTAACAATGACAAATACTTCCTGGACTACTGCGCATTTGTAAACCAGTGTGGTGGTTGCTGTTGCCATTTCCGAACGAAGGAGCAGAGGTCTCTGTGGCATGCTGAGGTTGGATGAGATTTTTGCTGAAGGCTTGTTTTTGTTGTAGTGAATCCCATTGCGAGGCAAGAGCAGAGAAAAAGATTTCGGATAACAGAACAGGGGGATTTTTCATCATAGGGGGAGCAGAAAAGTGGGAATGGCTTTCATTCATGAAACATTTTTCACACTAGCGGGTATTTTCGGCCATGTAGGTTTCGTTGGCGAGGAGTTTCACTGTAACAATTTTACGGGAAATGCATCATATACTGGGTTGTTTTTTTTATTATTATTTTCCCTTGATGATAATCCTACTGAGGAACTGTTGACTTAGTTTCTGCTAAATTGCACGAAAAAATACTCAAACAGAATTGTTGAAGTGATGAAAAAAATACTTCCACATAGATGGCGCCGTAGTTGGCAGCCATCTGCAAGAGCTCTTCAAGAGCTTTTGTTTTTTGTTGTTTTGGTCTTTGGCTCTGTCATATGTGGACCCCATTGTGGACATTTATTTTTTTTTTCCGTTTTGGCCACAACATTCGTCGAAGGAGAAGTAGTGCTTGATGGTTGCGCCTTCTCGGCAGCATGCATGTACGAGCACTGATTTTGATGGGGGGAATGTCGCGCACTGGGACGCTCGTGCTTTTTGCGCCTGTAATGGGCAGCACTTTTCACAGCTTCGTTTTGTTCAGCGCAGATGTCGGCGCTGTTGGACAGTCTGCCTTGGTGTGGCTGGATGGATAGCTGTTGGAGCTGAGGATGAGGAAAGAGGAACGTCGGCAGGGAGTGTGGATGCGTATTTGGAACTGAAAGTTAGTGCTTGGAAGTGAAGCGGATTTACATGGGACAAGACAAATTAACAAATCTCTTTTTTTGTCATTGGACGCTAACGTATCTTAGATTAGCTTGTAGCAGACGTGTGAGACGTCATGCACGCTTTGAGCATGACGTCTCTAATCCACTGCTAAAAACACACTTTGATTCTCCCCTCTTTCATCCACAGTGAAACTCCTCTAGAACGAAACCTACATGGGCGAAAATACCCCCTTATGTGAAAAAATCTTCATGCATTAACACAATTCCCATTCTCCTGCCCCCCATACGACGAAAAACCCCCTGTTGCGTTATACGAAATCATTTTCTCTGCTCCAGCCTCGCAAAGACATTCACTACAACGAAGTTTTATCCAACAGCGACCTCTACCGGTTCGTTCGGAAACGGCAACAGCAAACACCACACTGGTTTACATAGTGAACAATGTTTATTTCGGTCACAGCTGCGAGTTTCCTGGACTCAACAAACTCATAGCTGCTCTGCCATTGCCAAGAGGGACCTAACTGGAGCGCTTCTCTCTCATTAGCGCTCCAGTTAGCGTAATGTTTTTAGCCTTCGAGAGCTAACTAGGCCGTCGAAGACTATGAAGCGTCCCGCGGCTCGACGGACATTCAAATAAACGATCGTTTCCTCGAATGCTTTACTTGTTATCATGCTAAAAACAGCCACGGGACGCTTCGTAGTCCTAGACGGCCTAGTTAGCTCTCGAAGGCTAAAAACATTACGCTAATTAGCGCTCCAGTTAGCGTAACGTTTTTAGCCTTCGAAAGCTAACTGTGGCCATTTAGAACTACGAGGTGTGGCTGGTTTAAAAGTTCATTGCATGAACATCAGCTGAGCAACGCTGTCTTGGGTTAGGGTTAGGTAGAGACAGTGAGATGGTGGAAAGAAAAGCCACCGGGTCCAGAAGTATTTGTTATTGTTAGATTCAGACGAGCATGGACGTTGCATTGCTAAAACAGCTACAAAACGGACCTTTGGATGTCAAGCAGCTAAGACAAGAAGAGCTCTGATGCTGGAAGAGAGGTTAAAAGTGATCAAAATGAAAGACGGAGCAAGCAAAATAAAATGACATGATCCAAGAAATTGATGTAAGTGAAAGTGAATGCTGATTGTAAATTTCGCAATTTCTTTACCTTTTTTTCTTTCTACACTGACAATATGAAGTGTCAAATAAGTGTATGCTCATACTTATGCACTATTGGAATATAAATAGAGTACACATACGTTTGTGTGCGTGTACACATATGTTTGTGTGAGTGGGTGTGTGTGTGCTTACATCTGAGACCAAATTTGCTACAGTGAAAAACCCCCTGTTGTGAAAAATTTCTTGCCGCAAACACGATTTCGTTGTAGAGGAGTTTCACTGTATAACTGCTTCAAGCAATAAAGCGTATGAGGGAAAAGTGTTTACAAATGCATGACTGTCCGTGTCTTATGTTGTGTTGTGTTATATTACCGTATTTTGTGATTTTACTTTAACTTTTCTTGTGAAGCGCTTTGTTTCAGCTGCAGCTGTTGTGAAAGCGCGATATAAATTTAAAAAAAATGTATTGTATTGTATGAATCCAAACATATTAATACTTCCAGAAAATAAATCAATCAATCCAATAATTTTTCTGAAGTTAGCAACTGTATGAAAGGCACATTTTGTTTGATTAAATACACCTCGAGTGAGACTTCGATTGATGCACCCATCCTGCATAACATTGCATTTAAAACTTCCCTGAAGAAGTCCCTGAAGTCCCTGAAAAACTGGTCTGGGTGAGGCTAGCACCAATTATTATCGTGAGGTGTAATGCTGAATTGAGAGCAGTTATGTCATAAGTGACATGGCATGACGTGAGTTCTTCCAAGCCAAACCTTAAATCAAGAACGGACAAATTAAATGATAGAAGCGGTCACAATATTTCATCGGTGCTACTCAGGGCCACAGAGGACAACATACTTCCAAACCAGATGTAGAACAAAAATGCAATTTTATGCATGGACAAAATATGTGCATATGTCTTTTTATTAAACTAATGTGCATCACAGAATCATCTTTCATGCTCAATCTATAAAAGATTCCCCATCTATCAAAAAGATAATTATAGTAACCATATACTCTAGATTTTTTTTCCCAATGCAAAAGGCTCTCGTGCATAAATATTACCAGTCAAGGGCGGCACAAATTGGCTGAACAGCAAACCAACTTTAAGTACAAGAGCTTATCTTGTGCATTTTAATGACAGAAATCAACTGACTCAAAATTATTTAAATTATTCAGGTACTATGTTTGTCCTGCATGTCATTACAAATCTCCAAATCATTAGATCCACTCACGTACAGTCTTATAGTACATGGCACTATAAGACCCTGTGTAAGCGTAACTAAGATTAGGTACACACATAAGAAAAAAAAATCAGATGAAGCCATAAATCCTAGTGTGCCTCCAAAAGGGCCCAAAAAGAACCTGGACTCGTTATGAAGCCAGTGATGGCAACACATGATGACATGTTAATCTTGAAATGCTGGTCAAATGACCAAACAGGGTTATTTCGAGGTGAATTTTATTTCAATCATCATAAACAGTGTGTGTGTGTGTGTGTGTGTGTGTGTGTGTACATGTGTGTATGCATACTCACGTGTTTCATAAAACTGTGCCTGTCCTCTGAAACCTCTGGGCCTAGTCCGGCCACTGAAGCTAAATCTTGACGTAAATGCGTGGCGATGTCTTGAAAATGGCTTCCAACAAGATTGAGTCTTTGATGGCACAGCTTGATTCAACTACCTGCAGCTTCTTTTCATCAAGCTCTTCTTTTAATAAAAGTGCATGAAACCATCTTGACTGCTGTACTGAAATCGACGACTTTGTTTTTTAATGTGCATACATGATATGATCTTTACACCGATCTGTGGCTACCATGCGGCTGTAAAATAGCTGTTCTTATTTCGTATAATGGCACATGTAAACATATATGTCACATCTAAACAGTTGACCAGAGATCTTCAATCAGAATGATAAAAAAAATCCGCATGTAAACCTGGCTAATGAAATGTATGCATACTAAGTAACACACTTAGTATGCATACTTAGCCAAAAAACAAAAAAACAAAACCCTGCAGGCTGACAAATTGTTGCATTTTAGTTCTAGTGGGTTTAGTTGGATTAAAAATCCATGGATAAAGACCTCTGCTGGGCCATCTCGTAGCGACCTCTCCTATTGGCAGCCCTATGTAGGTACAAATCATAGCCCGCGCCGTCCCCTGCTCCGAGGTCGTCTTCGTGGTCCTCCAACACTCGGTGGTGTCGTTCTGCCAGGCTGTACTGTGTGTGGAAACCGGTGGCGGCTTTGACGCTAGGCCAGCTTTTCTTGCGCAGGCTGCTGGTCGAGTCACGCAAAAGAAGAGGTGCCCTCTGGACGTCGCCTCGAATCGAGCTGATCTCCAAAGAGCCGCGGGCCGCCCGGTGAGCGCCTTTGATGGAGTTGAGCGAGGCCTGAGAGCCACAGTGGTGCTCATGAACGCAGCGTGACCCTGAAGAAGATGACCTTCTCAAGGCTTTTATTGACTGATGCTCTTCTGAAAGATCTCCCTGGTCCCCTGACAGCTTCTGTTAAAAAAAAAAAAAAAAAACACCACTCAGAAGTTAACATTGTTTAATTAAACTTTTTAATGTAAAAATAATGTACGACGGTGTCTTGTGAGGATGCTTTGAATACACTTTTTGATGTCCAAGTCTTTGATTTGATATGCTGATATTGAATCCCAATCCGATACATCGGCAATACAAAAACCAAAAAAAAAAAGAGCATTCATACAAATGGTCTCATATTAATATAGAAATGTAAATACAGGCATGTACATACGACACGTAGATTTGTGTATTTGTTATGATTTACGATATATTTATATTGATATGCACCAATCCACCAAAGCATAGCCAAATTCTCAAAATAAACTAAATTAAATGTTCTTTTTTTTTTTTGAAGCTCTAAATCTCATGATGCACATTGAACAACTCAAAAAGTTTAGAACAGTAACCTTTTCTCTGAGGGTCAAGAGTTCATAGTGCGGAGGCTCAAACGACGAGTGGTAGTCCCCTCGCTGGAACAAGTTATTCTTGCGTACCAACACCTAAAATGTGAAACACACAATCGGTATTTGAACATGAGGAGAACCTTTCGAAAGATAAGACAGTCTTGATTTAAAGATGAGCTCATGTGATCACCTTCTTGCGCGGCTGCTTGATCTGCACCAAGATGGAGATGACAAGGAGCAGCATGACAACGCCCGTGGACACGCAGATCACCGTGCCGTGAGTCCTCGTCATGTGCTGGAAGATTCCTTTCTGTTTCTTCTCTGTGCGACAAAAAACACGGGGTGCTCCTTCACGCTCAACGGACCTTTCATTAAGTATATCAGCACAATGGCATAACATACACTGGATCGAAAGCACAGTTGTGGGAAAAAAATATCTGCCCTCTTCACAAATTTAAAAGCGATTATCCACAAAATGAAACTGTGGTTAATGATCCTAAGACTACAGCGATGGCTCATCCAGGAGGTCACAAAGGAATCCGGAAGAACATGTAACGAACTTCCTTGTCTTAGTGAAGGTCAGTGTTCATGACTCATCAATGAGCAAGAGACTGGGTGAGAAATTACTGTAGCCAAAATAATCAAAAGGGGAGAAACACTCACTGGTTAAGAAAAGAACAAAATACAAATTTCACAAAAATGAAAAAAAAAACAAAATTTCAAAAAAGCTCTAATTAGTAAAAGTATTCAAAAATACAAAGCAACAATCATTAATTTAAAAAAAAATAGAATACAACAGAAAAAGACGATGACCAAATATGACTTCATGACGGTCAATTGACTTCCTGTATGCATGAACACGACTGGCTTAATAATATGCATCCATCCATTATCTGCTCCGCTTAGACTCACAAGGGTCACGTGGGGGTTCTGGAGCCTATCCCAGCTGTCTTCTGGCACCAGGCGGGGGACACCCTGAACCGGTTTCCAACCAATTGCAAGGCATACATCGATGAGAAAACATTCTCACTCACAATCACACAGAGAGGGTGTTCAATTAACCTGCCTTGCAATTTTTTGGAATGTGGGAGGAAACCGGAGTACCATGAGAAAACCCACGTAGGCATGGGGAGAACATGCAAACTCCACACAGGAAGGCTGGGGTCAGGATCGAACCCACGACCTCTGAACTGTGAACCAATCGACCACCGTGTCACCTCAGAGTGTAACAGATGCTAGAATTACTGAAAGGATATTTTATCAAGGCGGAACAGTGGTTAGCTCGTCGACCTCACAGTGTTGAATTGCAACAGAATTGCAGGGTTCGATTCCGGCTCCGGCATTCCTGGTTGGAGTTTGCATATTCTTCTGGTGCCATGCGTGGGTTTTCTCTGGGTCCTCTGGTTTCCTCCCACCTTCCAAAAGCATGTATGGCAGGTTAATAGAAGACTTTAAGTTTTCCCTAGGTGTGAGTGTGAGCATGGATGGTTCATTTATGTGTGCTCTGCGAATGACTGGCGACCAGTTCATAGCGTCCCCTGCCAACTGACCGAACACGGCTGGGATAGTAGGCTCCAGCATGCCCCGCGACCCTTGTAAAGATGAAGCGGATTAGAAAATAGATGGATGGATGGATAATTTATCAAAAAAAAAAAAAAGAGAAAATAGATGGATGCATGGATAATTTATCCAAAAAAAAAATCCAAAATATAACCTTTGCAGTTGCTTTCGTCCCAGGGGAAGACACAGTTTTGTATTCCGTTGCACACCAGAGAAGTGTTGATGCACATGTTACTGTGACAGAAGAAGGTGCTACCTACACACGGAGCTGCCAACACACACAGAGTGCATTGTTAAAGGAGAACTAACAAAAAACGAAACTCTCAATTTACCGGTCCGATCTATGTTCAAACCCTCACCAATGGTCACGAGCTATGGGTCGTGACTGAAATCCCGGATACAAGCGGCCGAAATGAGTTTTCTCCGCAGGGTGTCCGGGCTCTCCCTTAGCCATCCGGAATAACATGTTGTATGTGCCAGATCTAGTGTTGTGATTAAAGTGCTGGTTGTGGAATTAGAATTACCAGAATAAGTTGTCATTCTTCCTCTATCTCAGGGGAGCAACGTGTCGGGAAATATCACCCTCCTACTGCTCTCACGCTTGTTTTGCGAAAATCATGTGACCCAACTCAGAAAACAGGTTCGCGGACAGTATGCTGTGATAACTGCCATAACTATGGGTTGAGGACATGATGAGTTGAACCCTGCCTTTCTCACATTTTTTTCAAATCATGTCGTGAAGCTTGCATGTCATGAATGAAAGTTGTCAGCTCACGATCAGCGAAAGAGGTGAACAACATCCGAAAGCGACTGAGTCGGCTGCTCTCATCAGCCCACATCCTCACCACGCCCACGCCGGTGTCCAGCATGATGTCGTTGGCCACGGTGCTGCAAAATTTGGCCTGCAAACAACATAACAACAGAACTTTTTCTTCCAAAGAGGCCCCCGTCATCTTTTATCGCTCTTTTCAGAATGTTTGAAACAATAGTTGCCAGATTCGTTCTTTGTAGCAGAACACAATTGACTTCCTGTACTTTAAGCTGTATTTTGTCTCCATGGATATGGTGGATAAATCGAGTGAATGTTGTAAATTGTTGAACAGAGAAGATCCCAAAGAAAGCCAAACCTCCCTCATTGGGTTTGTGGAAAATATTTTCTCACAGCAATGCATAAAATGTTAGCTTGCTTTGTCTGTTGTGTTGTCATTTGAGCAAAGCATAATTACTGCTCTGTTTGCTAACATCATCTTTACCGCACGCATTTTTTGGCTACCCGTGGAGTTTCTACTGCGTCTGTATTTAAATCTAATTACCTGTTGGTATGTTAATGACGGCAAACATGCTGTCTCACATTCCAAGAAATGTGCCTTCCACATGTTTTGGGCCATGCACGCGGGACATTGGGAAAAAAATTACAGTCATCAACTTTCACCTGCACAC
Organism: Hippocampus comes; assembly: GCF_001891065.2. Taxonomy (NCBI): domain Eukaryota; kingdom Metazoa; phylum Chordata; class Actinopteri; order Syngnathiformes; family Syngnathidae; genus Hippocampus; species Hippocampus comes. The sequence goes on from NW_017806236.1 coordinate 3,017,415, forward strand.
CGGGTGATAAACTGTCATGGGAATTTGACATCTAAATCATCATTTTTTTGAAAATACTTGTTGGCTTGGATTCCCTGGACAAGACAAAACCTTCGCACACATACTGTACACGAGATGACTGGAACAGAAAAGCTTTGACACCTGGTGATCTCTTTGGAAACAACTAGATTCAGAACACCCTACTCTGCACAGCAGCCCATTCGGGTTCCACTTGATGCACGACAGGTACACAATCTTCTTTGAGTGACACTGCACACCTTCAAGTGAAAGGTTAAAAATCATCTTTCAGGCCATTTCAATTTTTTCAATCACTCTGCCTTAGTCGTGTAAGATGTCAGGTTTTGTTTACTTGTGGTACAATCTGGATGTTTGCCAAATTTGATCTGATATTTGTCTGGATACTATAGTTCCAACAAAGTCTGTGAATAACCTTGAGGTCTTCGATGGCGTTGCTTCCATCATAAACAGCCACAAAGTTCTTCTTGCACTCGTTTGAGTTCTCCATTTGGTACTCCAAAAATCTCAGGTAAATCTACAACACATAATGACAACATACAGGAACTCAGGTTTTTAATTCATCATCGTCCACTTTAACAACCGTGAAAAAAAACAAAATGATTTGGACCAAAATCTTAATGGATTTCTAATTGCCTGCTCTCAGTGCGCCCACAAGTGCACAAGAAAGAACTCAATCACGCCTTCTTTCTCTGACCTGTTGTATTTGCTTGGGCACAAATTGAAAATGAAATTACAGGCCCAAGATGTGGCCAGAGAGGTTTTTTTTTTTCCACAGCACATGTACGACAGTCAAGCCATATTGTCAGTTTTAGCATCATGCAAAAGTGTTACGTTCTGAACTGCAAACACCCCCTTTATTTTGTGAATAGTGAATCATAGCCAGATATGGGTTGCACCTTGTTGTGAGTCGGAGCGCGTATGGTCCAAATGCAGTCCACTGCCTGGTCGGGCTTGACCTTGTACTCCTCCTCCACTTGACTGGATCGGATCAGGCCGTCAGCCCCGGACAACTCAAACTGACAATCTTGAGGAAGAGCAGGAAAGGAGGTAGACCACTGAGTCTCAGCATTGTTTTCATTGAAGGATTAGTCATTTATAAACTACCTGGGATGGGGTTGAGGAGCCCCCCCACATGTAGATAGAACTCCGGGTCTTTGGATGGAACAAAAGAGAGTACATTTGAGTTTCTAGCAATCATTTGAAACTCTCAAATTAGCAGCGTTATTTGTGGGAAGAGTAGGCAGCAAAATGTAGAGAACCTAGAGAGGTGGAAATATGCCCTGAAGAAGTGAGACAAAGTACAATGGAGGCTCAGAGAATGGTCAGGTTTCAAGAAGAGGTTGAGAAAGTGCAGTTCAACAACTTGGGATCAACTGTTCGAAGCAACGAGGAGAGCTGAAGACTGTACAGATATTTACTGAAAGGGACGAGGAAAGTGTAGAGAATTTTAGGGCACGGGAAGGAGACCAGACATTTTGTAAGCTTCCAAGATGGTAACAATGACCAGAACACAGGAGACAGTGCTGGAGGTGGCAGAGTTGAAGATGCTGGCTGTAACTCGATATAACGGCTTAAGTTTCCTGATGTTAATTTATATTTAAAAGGGTGCTATTATTTTAAACGTGAAAAACTAGTTGTGAGAGGCTATGAACGCGTTGGAAAAGGTCTTGGTTGGTGGTCAGAACAGGTCCGACGCTGTGGGAGAAGCCCTCTAATGCCACCTGTTGGTCACAAACAGAACAATCATGACAGTCTTAAAGCAATATTTAATTCACAAACAACACGTACGTCAAATACTTTTGTGTACAACAGATTGACAGTCTTAACTAGGAGACATATTTTCCCGTTTCCGCTTAAGTTCGTTTCTTATACTCCTTTTTTGAGCACTTTCGGAGCGCCATGATTCTCCCGTCCTGACTCCTGACACACCCACCACGTGTAACCTGGGAAAATTGGTGCGCAACCGGCAAAGAGACGCGATTCAGTGAAGTCTAAGTATAGTCTTAATTTCCAAAGAGTTTTCATAAGACATGATTTCCATAGTAATCCCTTTTTAGTGACAGTTAAAATGATTTAAAACCTGAAATATGATATTTTGGTCCAGCCCAGCTCAAGTTGAGCACAAAGTCTAACTGCATTGTGTGATTGGGGTTTTCTTTCTTTTGGTGTTTTCCAAGACGGACGCCGGGAGAACGTAACGTTTTGCGCCGTTGTGGGAGAAAACGTAGCCAAATTGTTTGCCAGTCCATCCAACAAAAGCGGCTCTCCTCATTCTCTTTAAAATCAGCGCAGAGCGAGGCGCCGGCGGTCGACATGCCATGTAAATGCAGGAGATTGGTGCAAAGTATATTTAATAGGAACTGCAATAACGAGGATGCACAGGCTCAGGAATGAGCTCATCGGTGGGACAGCATGAACAGGAAGTTTTGAAGCCTGAACTAAAGCAGCCACATTGAGATGGTTTGGACATGTACACAGGAGGGACATTGGTATTCTTGGTAGAAGGATGCTAGAATCAGAGTTGACATGTGGGAGGCAAAGAGGAAAACCAAAGATTAGATTCATGGAAGTGGTGAGGGAACACTTGCAGACACGTAACTGGGGTTAGAAGAGAAAATGCAAGGAGAGCAAGAAGTCAAAATAACCAACGAGATTATTGGTGTCAAACTCAAGGCCCGGGGGCCAGATCCGGCCAACCACGTCATTTTATGTGGCCCGCCAAAGCAACCTATGTGTGTCAACTTCCATGATCCTTGCTAAAATCTGTACCAAAATGTCAAATTCTCACACATAAATAAATAATCAAGATTATTTATTAATAAAAATTATTGCAAATAATTTTGCAATAATTTTGCTACCCCGTTTGCACTCACTTGAACGATAATTGAACAAACTATTACCGTTGACTGCTCTCAAAAGTAATAATGCATCAATTTGTTGTGTACAAATAATAACATGATGAGATGATGAAACATTTATTTTTCCTTTCATAACTTTGCTGCTGTGAATTGGGAATTTCTCCATTGCGAGACTAATAAAGGTTTTCTTATCTTATCTTATCTTATCTTATTTGGTGTCACTGTCATAACGGCCCTTCAAGGGAAGACATAACTCCAAAGTGGCCCGCGACAAAAATTAGTTTGACATCCCTGAACTAGATGATAAATTTTATGGAGAAATTGCATGTGAATTGATGCTGAAATGAAATGCTGTTGAATGAACTGAATTGTTGAAAAGCAGAGCAGATTTTTTTCTTTTCACGTTAAAGGATGTGAATTTGTTTAGAAATGCGGAAAGAGAAAAATCAGAGAGAAAACATTTTTTTTTTAATATAAGACTAATACATGAAGTGCCAAAATGATTAAATCAAGTGATCACCTGCTGTGAAGCTGTAGCGGACGTGGAAACCGATCCCCTCCAGTTCTTCATCGCTATAAAAGCGGATCCACATGAAGCGTCCACTGGAGAGGACCAGCCCAGGGCAGGTGGCGCCGCAGAAGCGGTCGATTAGCGGTGAGAAACTGAAGGGGCCATCGCGCACCTCGATGTGGTCGAAACGACACTCAAAGGACGCCTCGATGTAGAAGGACTTGTTGAACTGCAGCTCGATCCTCTGCCGAGGGAACGCTGGTGGGGAGAGTGAGTTACACAGGTCATTATGGCACCAAAGTTTTTTCCCTTCAAACCAGGTATGCTCATCAGCAAGCTCTGAAGAAGCCGAATCACAATGCTGATCATTAGAATGAGGTGTGTTGGAGTGACAACAAGCAGGACAGCAGCCCTTGAAGACTGGGTTGGGACCGCACTGCTTTGAACCAACTTCACTGACAGAGCAGAAGATAAAAGTTAAGAGAAAGAAAGTAAACAACTAAGTCGAAGTAGTACATTCCCTGTTTTAACTAGGGGTGCAGCTGTGTTCAGAATTAATTAACCCTGTTCAAATGAATGTAAAATAGACGTCAGCACACAACTGCCACCATTGTTTCTGATAAACAGCACATAAAGTTTAACTGTTCTAGTGGCCTTTTCCTGACATTCGTGTAGTCACATTTTATAGCCCAGTGTTTGAATTCAGGCCACACAGTGATCGACACGTTCGCCTCACCGTGCATAAGTGCAGAGTTCGATTCCGACTGCGGCCTTCCTGTGTGGAGTTAACATATTCTCCCCGTGCCTGTGTGGGTTTTCTCCGGGTACTCAGGTTTCCTCCCACATTCCAAAAACGTCCATGACAGGTTAATGGAACACTCTAAATTGTATATGTGAGTGCGAGCGTGAATGGTTGTTTGTCTATGTGTTCTCTGTGATTGGCTCGCAACCAGATCAGGGCGTCCCCCGCCTACTGCCCAAAGACAGCTGGAATACGCTCCAGCACCCTCATGAGGATAAACAGATGAGAAAATGGATGGATGTTTCAATTCAACTAATTGCGGGTTTGTTTGTTTTATGGGGTGAAGCTAGCTCACATTTTCTTTTCCTGAAAAAAAATCACCAATTCATGTTTTATGCACTCCTTCAGAGCCACAAGATGGCGCCAAAGCCCTATCTAAATAGGATAGTAGTAGGCCATTTCATCCAAGGAAGTACTAATATTTTGGGGTGGACCTACTCTAAGTTTAGTCTGAGTTGTTACAGACTGTCTTTGCCACATTTGTATGTACACATGCACTTCTGGTGCATTGTTTTGACTCTTGTAATGTATGTACCTTCTAACACATACAAGCACTCCTTGTTGGGAGGGTAGGTGTTGGGGTAGTTTGGGGAGCTGAAGCTGCCGCCGTCTGTGTGTCGTATCCAGTTCCCACAGTGGCGAGAACGCGGTGGCCTCTGAGAGGGTTTGAGCCCTTTGGATGCGGCGCCATCATCTGCACAGTAACACAGAGCACAATATGCAACTGAGGTTCTAATGCAGGGACGGGCAACTCGTGGCAACGAGTGTGCCGGACTGCGAGTATGCAGGTGTGGATCATAGTTTTAAGTTGTAATATCACCATTCACCAGGAGATGGCCGACATGGCTTCGTTGCACTTACACTCTTCTGTATTACAAAGTGAGTAGGCCGAATATTTTTGGTCAGATTTGGAATGATATGCAAGACAGATATATCCCACGGAGTTTCCATACGGTGACAACGATGATCTGGAACCCAAATGTCTTCAGTATACAACACAAACAAAGGAATCGACCTTGCCATTCCAATAGTTTTTGGATGAAACTATATACCTAAGAATAAAAGTCAAAAGTAAAGATATATTTTCATTGTCAATTATATACAATACTCACTATGATAACTTGATACAATGAAAAAAAATATTTTTCTCAAAACAAATACATGTAGATTTTTTTCAGTTGTTATCCTTAGCTAATGTACACAGAGTTAATCTAAGTAATCGACTCGTTGACATGACTATTCGCATCGATATTTAGCAAATTTGGTGCCTTGAGGTAAAACCCGGATCCAAAGGCAATTCTTTACAAGCCACAGGAGCCGCTTTGCTGACAATTCCACTATTTTGCCTTTTATCCAGAGGTCTACAGCATATCCCTGGAAGCGACAACACATATAAAAAGACAAATGATGGGACGTGAATGATAATGTGCTTCTCTTTTCAACAATGCAAGAAGATTGCAATCTTACCTGCAGTCTTCTGAGCCAGAGCAAATCCCTCCTCAATCAAAAGGAGAAGCATCCAGACTGTAAAGGAAGGCCACAGAGAGCGCGTGAGGACAAGCTGGGAATAAAGGAAAGCCAGACAGCACTTAGCTGGATTTGTGTGTCTCTCCTTGTTGTCTTTGGCTCTGGATGTATATGACAGGACGGAATCCAGAGGGAAGGAATAAACACACAACACTTGTGCCATCTGCTTGCTCAAGTCTCACTCGGCTTTCTTTTTTTTTCTCTCCTTATTATCCAACTATCCATTTTCTGTAGCTCTCGTCCTTATTCGGCTCATGGGAAAACTGGGATCGATCCCTGCTGACTTTGGGCCTGAACTTCTTGCCAGTCATTCACAGTGGCACATACAGCATACACAAACAACCATTCAGCTCTGGACAATTTAGACTGAGTCTTCAGTTCTCTCCTTATTATCCAACCATCCATTTTCTGTAGCTCTCGTCCTCATTCGGGTCATGGGAAAACTGGGATCGATCCCTGCTGACTTTGGGCCTGAACTGCTCGCCACTCAATCACAGTGGCACATACAGCATACACAAACAACCATTCAGCTCTGGACAATTTAGAGTCTTCAGTGAACCTAACATGGATTTTTTTCTTTTTTTTTTTTTTTTTTTTTAACCTCATTGTTGCACTCTCCCTGACTTTGGGCCTGAACTGCTCGCCACTCAATCACAGTGGCACATACAGCATACACAAACAACCATTCAGCTCTGGACAATTTAGACTGAGTCTTCAGTGAACCTAACATGTATTTCTTTCTTTCTTTTTTTTTTTAACGTCATTGTTGTACTCTACTCGTTGTGTGGCAAGTCGTCAATCTTTGTTGTTGTACTCATTTTATGGCCAATTATCAAACTTGTGCTGATTTTATGGCAAGTCATCAAACTCCATTGTACTGTACTGGTTCATGGAGGGTCGTCAAACTTCCTTCACAGTTGTAGTTTACTCATTGTACGGAGAGTTGTCAAGCTTATGGTAGCTGTTGTGTTGTACTTGTTTTAAATCATTTTAATGAAACTGTGCTGTTTTACTCAGTCGTCGGAACATCTCTCAAGTTGCAATGTTGTATGCCTCCTGAGATGAGCCTCATGTGCAAAGACAGCAAAAAATATCAAAAGAGCCCAGCAATCACACGTTGTTCCACATTTGCCACCATGCCACACAAATCTGACACAAATACACTGAAAAAAAATGGGATGTTGATTTTACTCAATTTTATTTTGTCGAGTAGTTGCACACAATAGAATTATCTGGCTATAGATGTGTTTTTCAGTATTGATATAGTTTACCTGAAAAATGCGTCTGATCCTGATGATTTTATTTCATGCAACCACTCAACAAAAAAAAGATCGAGAAAAATCAACATCCCATTGTTTTTAGTGTAGAACAGGATGCCCGGTGGTGCTGAAATGTGCTGCGGCTTGCTGCCACCGTGCCATGTGATGCTGACCCACTGCACAGACACAGCACATTGCAACTTTTCAAGAACATCCCAATGATGTGTCCGACGGAATTGAAATTCAAAGCCAGCACTCTGAATCATGCCTCTGGAAAACCAAAAACACATTTCGTGACACTATTAGGTGCACTTTTGTGGTCTAATAAGAACCAATACGACATATGGATCAAATAGGTTTCTCATGTGATTTTAGTTTGGCTGTAGTTTGCAGTGTTATGGAAATGGCCAGCTTCCCACTGACGGCTTTTGCAAACATTTTGGGTACCTTACCCGCCTCAGACAGGACAACGTCACCGAACAAAAGTGAACTGCCGTACACTGGGTGCAATTCTGGAACTTGTTTTCATGAGTGGTCAAGAATGGGGAGAGTAGTTTTGTTGCGATTTGAAATTTGAATCACAGTTGAACAGCGTTTCCACATCACAGATCTAAGAGCTAATCAAATGTGAAGTCAAATCAAATGAGCCTCCGGAACAAACCGGATTATGGTTCTGGGCACGGGCCACATTGTTTTTGGTTCGAGCTGCATTTCTCCTAATTGATTTTCTTTTTGTTTTGTTTAAACTTGCAGTAGTCTCATAATTGTATTCAGAGCTGTATACTGCACAACCAACCACACAAACATGAAATTAACATCCTCTTTACTTTTTTAACATGTGACCAAAAAGCCGCCCAAAAAGAACATTTTCAATGAATCTTTTTTTGTCTGTACAAAAAAAAAGGCAAGTGCTGTTACACATTGCTGCTGAGCTCAAGACCAACAACCTCTTGATGTAAAGATCAAAGGTGCTACTCACTTCACTAGCAACTGCTCAATTCCGATTGAACCAAAAAGAAAATAAAAGTAATGAATGTCTTACTCACCTACATTCATCTTCTCAGCTGGGAGTGTTGATGGCTTTTATCTGAAAACCCGAGCGACAATCCACATGTCTACACCAATGTCATTGATACGTGACCGATGAAGATGAAGACTCGTTTTCCTCCTAACATTCCCCGACGCCAGCAGATGTGTGCCCTGCTGGGGGGAGGAAACTGATACTCGCACATCACACGAGTAAAGATATTGAATCAGTACACTAGTGATGTGATGAAGAGCAAGAGGATGACAAGAAGGAGGAGGAGAGAAGGAGGAGGAGGATGCTACAAGAGGGGTTTAAACCAAGAGAGAGATATCATCACGCAAGTACAACCAAACCAATACTTTATTTAGGCATTACGCCTCCATTTATAAGACCTTTTGATCATGTTTGTCAACAAGAGGCACCAGGGTAATTCCTGGTGGTAGAGAGTGAGTCCAGTTTTTCACATCCAGGGCTATTTGTGAACATTGTGAAAAAGTCTGTTATACCTCACATTGAGATGTACCAAAATTGTATTTCAAACCAACTCAATATAAGCTGGGTGACATTTGAGACAAGACAACAAAGTCTGTGGGACTTGTAGAGGGTTTCTATGAACACCAGCTGTGACACTGCGACTGCCACCGTGAGCGATCCACTCTTGACATTAGTGAAACGCAGATGAAGTTCAAAAGAAGAGTAAGCCAAGAGGCATTAAGGACAAGTACCGTCACCGCGGCAACCCCCGTGGGGTCTTGCCTGCTGGGTGTGATGTAATCAGGTGCCTAGAAAGCAGACGTTGATGAACTAAGGGATTAAAAGTGAGACAAAATCCTCCTTCCTCCTGCTGCGGTCTCTCTTCCTGTGTGGTTGCCGGAAATGTGGTGCGGTTGTTTGAAGCCCCCTGTGTGAGCCAACGCAACAGCGGGTAAGTGTGAGGAATACGAACGCAGTACTGTTGTGACAAAGCGTATATATAAGGTGACAAAATCAAGGTGAGAAGGGTCGGGTTCCTGCTCACCAAATCACACAACCTGCCTATTGCCTTTAGATTCAGTAGCGCTAGCCCATGTAACTTCAATTAAATTCGATTTCTTGAACTAATCGAAATTCATTCTTGCAGGCCTAGAGCTCTAGCCCCGAATGACATGAGCATTTTTTTCATTCCTTGATTGCTTGGTCATCAGCAAAATTTGTTGCAGTCAACTTTCACCAGCAAAACATGGGTGCAACAATATACAACCATCCATCCATTTTCTGAACCGCTTTATCCTCACAAGGGTCACGGGGCGTGCTGGAGCCCATCCCAGCTGTCTTCGGGCAGTAGGCGGGGGACACCCTGAAGCGGTTGCCAGCCAGAGGATGCTACAAGAGGGGTTTAAACCAAGAGAGAGATATCATCACGCAAGTACAACCAAACCAATACTTTATTTAGGCATTACGCCTCCATTTATAAGACCTTTTGATCATGTTTGTCAACAAGAGGCACCAGGGTAATTCCTGGTGGTAGAGAGTGAGTCCAGTTTTTCACATCCAGGGCTATTTGTGAACATTGTGAAAAAGTCTGTTATACCTCACATTGAGATGTACCAAAATTGTATTTCAAACCAACTCAATATAAGCTGGGTGACATTTGAGACAAGACAACAAAGTCTGTGGGACTTGTAGAGGGTTTCTATGAACACCAGCTGTGACACTACGACTGCCACCGTGAGCGATCCACTCTTGACATTAGTGAAACGCAGATGAAGTTCAAAAGAAGAGTAAGCCAAGAGGCATTAAGGACAAGTACCGTCACCGCGGCAACCCCCGTGGGGTCTTGCCTGCTGGGTGTGATGTAATCAGGTGCCTAGAAAGCAGACGTTGATGAACTAAGGGATTAAAAGTGAGACAAAATCCTCCTTCCTCCTGCTGCGGTCTCTCTTCCTGTGTGGTTGCCGGAAATGTGGTGCGGTTGTTTGAAGCCCCCTGTGTGAGCCAACGCAACAGCGGGTAAGTGTGAGGAATACGAACGCAGTACTGTTGTGACAAAGCGTATATATAAGGTGACAAAATCAAGGTGAGAAGGGTCGGGTTCCTGCTCACCAAATCACACAACCTGCCTATTGCCTTTAGATTCAGTAGCGCTAGCCCATGTAACTTCAATTAAATTCGATTTCTTGAACTAATCGAAATTCATTCTCGCAGGCCTAGAGCTCTAGCCCCGAATGACATGAGCATTTTTTTCATTCCTTGATTGCTTGGTCATCAGCAAAATTTGTTGCAGTCAACTTTCACCAGCAAAACATGGGTGCAACAATATACAACCATCCATCCATTTTCTGAACCGCTTTATCCTCACAAGGGTCACGGGGCGTGCTGGAGCCCATCCCAGCTGTCTTCGGGCAGTAGGCGGGGGACACCCTGAAGCGGTTGCCAGCCAGTCGCAGGGCACACAGAGATGAACAACCATCCGGACTCACACTCACACCTAGGGATAATTTTGAGTGTTCAATCAGCCTGCCACGCATGTTTTGAGAATGTGGGAGGAAACCGGAGTACCCGGAGAAAACCCACTCAAGCACAGGGAGAACATGCAAACTCCACACAGGAAGGCCGCAGCTGGAATCGAACCCGGTACCTCTGCACTGTGAGGTTGATGCGCTAACCACTGGCCCACCGGGCCGCCCAAACAATGTACACATGCTTTAATATATTCAAAAATCGGCATCTCACAACCGATGGGTCGATGAGAAAGTGCACTTCCTGCTCGCCCTATCGTGGGCTGCTGCAAAGTGAGGTCTTGCCGGACAAGGGAAGACTAGAACCAAGTCGCAGGTAGGTGATGGCCCGCAGGTTCGTTAACATGAATGTATCCTTCCCCAATTCTTACAGCATTATTCTTATAATGCAATGTGAACTCACTTGATGGAGTAGCTTTTGCGACTGGCTTCGATGAGGTGAAGAAATAGGATGGATAAAATGTTTGTGGTTGATCAGTAGGATGGCGTCGAATCTGGCTGGGAGCTGTCAAAGACTTGTGGCCAGATAAAATTAGCCACTTTTCTAGGGTAAACGTTAAATGGGCCGCTTTGCGGAATCTGCATTTAACGTGAGTATGTATTTTTTGGGCAACTTTTTACTTTCATTTCCTCCATTTGGAAACTATACTTTCAAACTCCTTAATTTGTCAAACTAGGTTTCTTACTTTTTTTTTTTTTCAAACTCCAGGGATGACAACACTACATAAATTCGATGTCAATGGCAGGAGATTACATAGAGTCTGTTAACCGCGGTTGAGATATGGATTGAGGTGGTTGTTAATGTAAGCGTCAAGGTCAAACTTTTTCAACTCTGCCTGAGCACAGTGACGTCAACTGGCCATGACCGAATCCTCCAGTCCGCTTCGCTGCTGCGCTGCAACACAACGGACTGCCCAATCGGCTTGTGAGGGTAAAGTCATTCGCACGCCACCAACATCAGCTGCTTTGCTCTCTTGCTCCTGAAGACGTTCTTCCACACACCCAATACATCTTTGCACTTTGACTTGCTTTTATTATTCTGATTACATTTAATGTCTGATTGCGACACAGCTGCAGGTGTTTTGTAAAGGAGTATCAAGGAGGGGAGAGGAAAAAGCAGAATTATGTCAAAAAGTTACAGAACAATATCGTTATATTATGAAAGAAAAAAATTCACAGAGAAAAGTTTTATGTTTGAAAAAAAATAATGTGATTTTACAATGTAGTTATAATATGAGAAGAAAGTTGTACTCGAAAAAGCAATACTTTTGAGACAAAAGTTATAGTTCAAGTTTAAAATTAAAATTGTATTATGATAAAAATAACGTCATAATGAGAAAGGCTGAGAAAGGCTGTGCTTTGTAAGACAACAGAAGTTGCGGTTTTAAAAGAAGAAAGTCATAATGTGAAGAGGAAACAAAGTTGTCGTGTTGTAAGAATGAAGGCAAAAAGTTAGGAAAATAAAAGAAATGTTTGTTGTTGACTTTATCCGTGTAAAATTCATTTTTCATAATATTTGGACTTTATTCTTGCAACAAAAAAAAAAACCCTCATAAAACTCTTTGTTTATTTATTCATGATTTGTATGGTGTTTACTTTTGAGTGTGCCCACAATCTTGCTTTGTTGTCAAATATTCCTTCACTGGATGTTTACTTGCATTTTTATTTCTTGATAAAACCCATCAGTGTTCACATAAGAGTCAGCTTGACTCGTCCTGGGACTCTCCAAGGGTAAACACATACAATCTTGCATAGATTTTGACATGGAACGCTGCCAAACTGCATTCTTAATCTCTCTGACTGCAATAACCACTGATCACAAACAAATCATTTTAGCTTTACAGGCTGTTTTTTTTGGGGGGAAGGATCAACAGAAAACATCTACTTTGCAATCACTTGTGTTTCTTATGGACAAGACAAGGTCAATGTCACGACCATTTACATGCGCATAAAAAATTTAAAGCCAAGTGGATCACTTCTTTTTTTTCATCAGACTTTCATTTGGTGGTTTTCACTGTTGTGTTTCGCAAATCATCAAATCGCTCGCCCTTAAGGACTTCAATCACCAACAGAGACACCCCGTTTAATTTAAAGCACGCCAAACTTTCTAAATCTGTGAGCCGGGTGCCATATGGCCAATCACCAGCGTTTGTGGGCCAGATGCCAATGGCGGAGAACCGTAATCAAAACTGGAGTTAAGCCCCAGAAGACGAGCGGAAAGATTAGTGTGCTTGCCCCCAGTTAGGAGGAAGCTGCCGGAAAGTGACTCTTTTGTTTGACCTTTTCACCTGTAGGTTGTCCAGTTCAACTCAGGTCATTCAACAATGCCTTTCAAACATACAGCTCTGTGACCAACCTTTTATCCAAATGTTCTTGCATCACAATTCTGTTTTCTCCACCAAAACACCAGGAATCCATTCCAGCATTTCTCAAAAAAATTCTTGTCATTTCTAATGAACAAAAATAGCACTGTATTGTATGAAAACATAATAAAATACAATGTAATGTGATGAAAATAAATACATTCTTATTTTAAATTGAAATTACTGCACACTGTTTTCTTTGCTGATCATGTTATCCAATGCTAATCTGCTAACACTGCAGCTCTGCTTAACCTTTGACTCTGACATCTTTTTTTCCCCATGTCATACTGCTCCCTCAAAATAACAAAATTTTACCGCAGCCTCGCTGCCAAAACATGTCTGTGCCTGGGCGGATTATGTTAATTAGCCCCACTGTGACATCACAAGTCATGAAATTCATAACAGCTTGTTTAAAGACAGATTCGGGGAAATAGGCAGATCACAAATGACTTACTTGGTTGTGTAATTGAAGACTTGAGGTGGGCGGGATTTCCAGAGACCCAACTATTTGTTTACAACCTTTCGTCCTTTTTACAATGAAGTCAAATTTCCAGACAGCAAAAACTCAGGCTGCACCACTAGCCCTTAAGCCCGCCATGCAGTGAGCAATGCAGCTGATTACGGACTAAAATGGACCATTTTGAAAAAATTACAGTTGACAAATCTTGCCGCACGGCGCACACCATGTGATTGAGCATCGGACATTGATCTTCTCGCTGCAACAGGAAAAACTGCAACCTTGAATTGTGTTTTGAGGCTCAACATACAATACACTGGACTGTATAACTTTTATTAAGCCACAAAAACATGGCACGATTGGAAAAGAAACAATGATAAAAGAGAGTGTGGATATTTTGAGGATATTGACAATGATTGATTGCCCCACTCACTGGCTGCTCCTGGAAATTTCGAAGCCACAGACGGCCCCGCTTTATTTTCAAAACACAGGTACAATAGCAATTATAACTATAGTTCAGTATTACTGGAAAAGATAATTTTTCCAAGAAACACTTTTTTCCTTAACATGTCCCCTGAATGTGCTCCAGCATCAACATATACTTTTTGTGTTTAAAAAAAAAAAAAAACTGCAATGATCAGTTTGACAGCAAGGAATCATGATGTCATGTCACTAGATTTAGATGATCTTTTTCCCCATCATGTTTGACCCACAAATTTTGGGCTGGGGAGCAACAACAAGCTTTTTCCTTGTGCGAAAAAAATGAAATCTTCTTAGTCCAGCCTGATCTGCGCATGTGGCATCAAGCCTGGAGAAGGATGAACAGACTTACAGCACTTTGCTTCGTGCTTCTTTCAAATTTTCATTTTTGTATTTCATTTAAACTAATTGTTTAGATGAGGACAGTATGCTGGTGTTTATTCCAAGTAGAAATATGTAGAAAATGTCATCCGTTTACTGGTGTTTGGTGCCCAAAAAAATTTAGTGGTGGGAATATTTAGGTCAGTGGTGAAGTGCTTTGACAGATGTCCAGTTACAAAATAAATAATTCAATATTTCAGCTCTGGCATGAAGCGTTTTAAAATGAAAAGGACCTAGTGGGTCACTCCTTTTTTTCCTTCTTCACTCTTTAATTTAGTCCAATATGCAAAGCTGCTCTTTGCAATCAAGGCCTAAGCACTTGTCGCAAGAGGCTTTAGCGGCGTAATTAAAAGGCCTGACAGACTGACTGAGAGCTTTGGAGCAAAAAGTCACAGTTGGATACAGATTTGTGTCATGAAGGGAGACAAAATTTTACATAGGCTGTTTATGAATCCCTGTCAGCATAAAGTGCTTTGAAACATTCCCATTTCAACCCCTCCCGCCCAAAAAAGCCAAATATTTTCGATTTCACTTTATATTTATTGTGTTAAATAGGTGTTGTATTATCACAAGCGCATATTGGTCAAGCTCCCACACTTATAAATATCTACAGCTATAGTGTGACTTTTACGGTTTAACGGGGCTACAATGACTGCCCTAATATGGCTGCCGCTCATACATGGAAATGACGTTTACGGAAACTTCCACGTAATGCGTCATTTCCTTTGTCGCGAGGCGTTTTTTTTCCCCTACCACCTTAACCGTTGGGCATGTAAACATAAGAAAACTAAGCCCTAAAAGAGCAAATGCTTCCGCAAAAATAACAAAAGCGGACGACGACAACAAGATGTGTGAGCGACGCCGCGCTTTGCCGTTGTGGATGTCTAAAAAGAAGGACGAGGGGAGGAAAAAGCAGCCCCTGAATACCACAAGGAAAAAGAAAGCCACGCGGTAGCTCACGTCAGCGAGTCAAAATTGAGCATGCATCAAAGTCCTGTCATTTTTTTTCTTTCATTGTTTATGTTCGTCATTTTCTAGGGCTGTTGTTTACTGCATGAACGAGAAAGAGTTGCTAGAAGCGGCAGGGGCATATCTTGGCTACCAGCATGTATCCGCCTTATCCGGCCAGCAGGTGACGCCATTTCCTCTTTTTTTTTTTTTTTTGTTTGTTTAGACAAAACGTCAACACGTGGGCAAGGTTTTTGTTTTTTTTTATACTCAAGGGGCCACACTGAATTAAAAAAATTTGTATTCGGAGATGAGGTTTTTAAAAAAAGTTGTTCTTCTTAGTAAAATAATCCAGTCTCATTTTAATTGTTGTGTTTACAGTTAATTTAATTCTAAATGATTAAACACATACGCTCCTTGCACAGGATAAACAGCGAATGGCACGGAATGGACATTTGATCATCAGATTATTTAATAATTTTACGATTGAATTTTAAAAGCATGTAAAAAAGTGTCCATTTTAGGAATACCTTTATTATTCTGAATAATTTGATTTGCCAATGTACTCAATCAGATGAATGAATAAAAGAAAAAAAAATATTGTGATTTTGTTTAATTCTAATCATTTCATTGATAAATACGATAATTGAATAAACTAAACTGTGTGAGTGAAAAACTGTTTTTGTCATAGTTTTTGTATGATTTGTTATAAATTACCCATTGTTTGATAAGATGCAAGAATAAATACATTTCAAGGACACATTTTTGGGGAAGCCACGTTTAAACAAATCATCTAAATTGGTTCAAAAACAATCTGAGTGTCTTTATGTCTGTACCAGCCCAATATGTACCCCACCAGGTCCAATATTTGAGCATTATGAACTGGGCAAAGGCAGCCTATGACAATAAATTGCAAAAGAATACCTTTCCTTCCACGACAGGTTCAATCCAAGCTAGAGTATGCTGCTGGAAAAAGTTTCTCCACAATAAAAAAGGCAGGGAAGCTGGAGACTCCAGAGGAGGGGGAGGCGGCGTGTGTAGAGACTTACGTCTCAGAAACAGACTTGGATGTTACTGACATGGAGACTGTGCCTTACGCTGGGAGCACCTATGAGGAGAAGGAGGACATGAGATTGCAGACGGAGAAGACAGAGAAGCAGCATCTGACTGAAAAGCAAGGCGGTGATGATGCCATGCGCCTTGTACGAGAAATCTTTTTCACCTGACAGTACACACACACACACATACACACGTAGTCTGTTAACTTGTGGTTGCATCACTGAACACACATTGTTTTTGAAAAACAATTGTTTCTTAATTGTTTTATATTTGTTGTGGAGTACTGTATTTTCTGTTTACCATTACACTTTGCATTTTGTCCTTTAGTTATAACAAACACAGGAAACATAATAAACCATTTGAAGGACATGAAGATTAATTAAGATTCAGAAACATTTGATGACGCATCTAATTTAATTATCGAAAAGTGTATGTGTAGTCCATTTATACTATTACTGTAATACTGTTTGCTTGCTATAGGATCGATACCAACATACTCAGTTTCGCACATCAGTAACTATCCAGGCGCCTATCTCCCTTTTTTTTTTGTGGTGAGTAAAATTCGTACCGTCCCCAGCGGATCTTTTCTTAATTATTATTATTATTAGCAGTAGTAGTAGTAGAAGAAGTAGTAGTAATAGCAGTACTGTATTTCGTCTCCGAAATCTAAATCATCTCTCTCAGTCGGTGAGGTCGCTGCAGTAAATTAGCCAATCAGCAGCCGGCTAATCGCTGTTTACTTCTTTCTGAGTGCACTTGAATGACATGCGCGTGACGGCTTTTATCAATATTAAATATTTACCAGAAAGCTTTGAAACTTGTGTAAATATACAGCTTTCGACGGAACTTCAACAGCACCGCGAGAGCGCGCGCGTTAACCTGAGAAGAAGAGGCAGGCGCGCTCCCGAGACCAGACTTTGAGGACACGGGGCGCGTGCCCGCGACCAGAAAGAACGCAAGTGTTGGTGCATTCATCCGCCGTCGGCCAGCCAGCGTCCATCGAGGTGGGTTACACGGGTGGTTTATACGTCTCTAAACTCTTAATGTCGTTACAACTCCATCGGAGTGGATTAGTATGAGCTTTTAATATGTGGAGTAATTTTTTTGGTTTTTTTTGTTTTTGGTAAAGTTTGAAGAGGGGGGCGGGGCAGTGCGCAGGACTAATTGTGTCCGAGAACTAATGCCTTTCTTAAAATTGTTGTCATTTATAGTTTTAATGGAGATGTATTACACTAAGATGTGTTACACTGTCGTTTATATTTTTCACGCAGATGTATGATATTAATGTGTGACACTAAAGGTGTGGTTGTTGGTCAATTGGTAGTTTGGAGTATGTGAGACTCAGGTGAGAGAAACAGGTCCTGATGAGGGATGATTATGTTTTAACTGTATTGATCATTTGTATAGTATTAATCATGAAATATTGCATGCATGCAGGATACTCAAATGCAGATTAATAGGACTGAATTTCAATATTTAGCCTCTCTTACGATCAAAATCACCATAGTCTGAAGATATTTCCCATAATTATTCATTTTTGGACCAAAGGCAACATTTCCATTAAACTACCCGATGATCAACGGCTAACAAGGAACCTGGCACATTTACTATCATGCGCTCTTGGCCATAAAGGGGCAGGTCTTTATAATACTCTTTAGAAGTTGTCGGTTCCTGTTTTGTAACAAGCTAGCGTTGGCTTAACTTTTATGCTATCAAAATATGTTTCCCTAGCTAATGTTGTGAACTGACTAACAAAAATAACCATTTGCTCATGATAATGAACTGAAACCGACTTTACCAGAATGGGGTTTTTTTGTTTGTTAGGTTATTTTTACTGAGATTTTCTTGAAAGCCAAAAACATATTCACTTAATTGTATTAATATTATTCACCAGAAATCATTCTGGGAGCTACTTAAAGCAATTTTCGTGAATAAATCCCTGGATGGGTAATATGTAGCTTCTCCAAATTTGTTGCCGTAGTTGTAAATACTCCGTGGCTCAGGTTTACCCCGTATCACTGCTGTCCCATTTTTTTTGTTTCAATATTTAAATGTTCCCAAGATCACAATCAATCAAGAGCTCATGTGCAGTTGATTTCTTCTCTACAAAAATCTACTTCATTACACAGTATTTATACCTCCTGACTTCCACCAAAAATTCTGAGGGAACAACTCTTAAGTGGACCAATGTGCTCTCAATTTGGCTTTGACTAAAAGCCGAGCTCTAGAATAGTTTTATTTGAGAGGTCAGTAAAAAGTGCATTATAGTTCGTATGCTTTTTGAACAACAATATACATTGATAATAGGTTTCTTTCTTTTTTTTTTTTTTTGGAAGAATGATTTAGTTCTTGGTAATGTCATTTTTTTCCACTTGATGATGACCACCTTCACCATCTTCCGTGGGATATTGAATGCCTTGGAGATTCTTTTGCACCCTTCTCATGACTGATTAACCCTTCCATGCATCAGTAATGATACCCTGTAACCTGATAATTTGATAATCTGTCCACTGTAGAAACCGGTTAAATTGAACGAGATTCCTCTGATGCTGAGGAAGCTCTGCAGGCACGGCTTGTGCTGTGAGATCTGACTACAAAGATGACAGGGAAACCCTACGGTCTGAACGTAATTTGGCATGAATTGGAAGCATTTAAAAAGGTGGCGTGTGCATGATGTTTTAAAATGACTGATGTGATTGGTCCATTTAAGTTCAAGTCAACTTTACTGTCAAATGTGTTCTATGCGCAACATGCAGCACAGATGAAATATCTTTCCTCTCGACCACAGGAGAGAGAGGAGCCGCCGTGGGTGACCGCGCCTCCATCAAAAGAACAGTTAACATAAAATAACAAAATAATACAACACAATACATAAGACGCAGTCAGTCGTGCAATATTAACCATTTTTTCTGCATACACTTTGTTGTTTGAAGCAGTTATAGATTCACATTAATGGTGGAAAAAGTTTTGAAATGATTTATCGCTGACCATTTTTTAATTCATTAATTTTTTTAACGAGAACCTGGCATTTAACAGGTGTGTAGACCTGTTCACTGTATTCCTATATTTCTGGGCTCAAAAGAGTCAACATTGATCGTATTAGCTCATCCGGATGCATTTAACATGACGACGACATATCTCCTGATGACAGGTTCACCATGGGAAACAAGATCATCCGCAAGCGCGAGTTTCCAGTCAGCGCAGCAGGCTCAGGGCAGGAACCAGTCGAGGATCAAAAGACAACGGAGTTGGGCGCTTCTAATGTGACGCCGGCTCAGCAAACTGTGCCAGCAGAGGAGGTGGACGTGGTGATTGGGCAAGAAGCCACTCAGACGCCATGTCTGCCCAATGAAGAGTGTGTGTCCGCTCCTGCACCAATGTCAGAGGCACGTGTGGAGGTGGATTGTGAAGCAGGCCCGGGTCAAGAGAAGGATCAATCTTCATCTCCTTCCCTTGACGTAAACACAGATTTCTCCTCCCCACAACCCACAGTCACCCCTCAAACACCCATCCTGGAAGACAAGGTTGCAGATGTTGCGGCAGCTGAGGGATCTCCAGATGACACAGAGGCGGCCGTGAGCTCCGCTCTCGATCCAGATACTGCGTTGAAGTCAGAGGATGCTGGGAATTTGGAGGCAGGGACTGATGGGAATTTAGAGCAGGAGGAAAGCCTCAGTAAAGGCCTGAAGGAGTTGTCGCTGACGGGAAACGATCCGGACCTCATTGACGACACCCCCTTAGACGTGGGTGTGTCTGCCGAGCCGGTCGGTGGATCAGAAGATGCGTAGTCCCTCGACGAGAATCCTCAAGGAAACACGGACACCGATGTCCTTGGGTTTGTCACAATGAAAGGTGAACAGCTTTTTTCTTGCGTTACTTTGTCGACATTTTTGCAACAAGGAAGTGTGGCAACTGACATAGCATATGGAGGTTTTGAGTGAACTGCATACTGTACTTCCACAAATAGTGGCTGGGAGCTTTTATTTACTTAATAGGAGTGAGGACATTGTATAAACCCATTTTTGGAATTATACAAACCAATATTGCGAGTCTGTTAGTCTCCCGAGGTTGCAGACTTATTGACAAGTAGTTATCCATTACATATTCATATTTTTGATGTGATGAAAAGATTCATCTTCAGCCAAGCCAAAAGCCTTTTTTTCCTTTTGTTTTTACAATATCTGGGCTTGGGAACGGTAGTGGCCGTGTACTGATGCTGTGGTTTCTTTTATTTGATTCAATCTGCCTTGGTGCTTCCTGATGTAACCTGGAATAGTGTTCTCCCACCTAATCACAGATTTTTAGTGGGGTAGCGGGGTGGTGGTTGGCTTGGGACCTATCGGCAGTTGTGAACTGAACATTTTGTTGATTCTTGATATAAACGGTAACATTTATGAACTGAGCTGACTGCGGTGACTACTCGTTTTTTTAATGCGAGACGGGAGGCGTCTTTTTCAGTCAGTCATTCATGTTGGAGGTGTCTTAGATGATTGGCCACTATTTAGGGAAATACAATACTGGGACAAAATCGATTTTTCATTTCAGCAAAATAAACCAACAAACAATGCCTTTTATAGTGTCGCGTGTGGATTACAAGTGTATTTTCCATGCAAGCTGTTAGTTATTCTTGATTTCCTGTTTCAATAAACAAATGAATGGTCTCTCCCCTGTGTTGATATTTGAAAAAAAAAACTGTCAACAATAAAAACAAGTTATTAGCCAACCGCGTATGTGATGAACATTGTGCTACATTTCTGTACAATTTTCATCACGTAACCCAAATTTGTATGCAGATCGGAACACACCGTTAACTTTCACCAACGCAGTAGTGAAGTCCAAATTACAGTAAGTCAGTAAATAGGACTATTTCTATGAAAAACACTTTGAGGCCTTAAACTATTGATGAGAAAAAGTCAAAAGTAGATGATACATATCGTACATCCAGTTATTAGACAACATCGAATGTGATGTGCATTGGATGCCAAGCATTGAAGTGCGCCCATGTTGAAATGAGATTCCTGAACAGATCATGTTTGAGGCAGTGCCTTCTCACAGTCTCCGGGGGAGGACAAGATGGGGAAGTGGGGGGGGCACATTCTTTCCAGAGGAAGAAGTTTTTAGGGGGGGGGAGTGGGATACTGGGTCAAAAGTCCTCAAGTGTGATGGTCTTGATTCATGAGAAAATCCGCTGCCTCTCCCACCATCCAGACCGTCGTGACAAATGAAGTCACTGGCGTGGAATGTAAGGCCACCACAGTTTCGCACTGAAACTTGAGGAATGCTCCTCAGCTTTGTGGCTTGCATCGCTTTTCCTGCCGCCTTCCTCACAAGAAATGCTGTTATAACAACAGCTTTTGAACAAACCTCCACGTACGAATGATGCCAACGTCATCAAGTCCCCACCGACTGGGAAATATTCTTTTAAGAACGGTAATTTCGTAAAGAACAATTTATAAGTCGGTGCTGCAGGAGATGCTGGGCAAGAACACACAAGCTGCATGATTAATGTGTGTGTGTATGTGTCGCTTTTCCTGCCGCCTTCCTCACAAGAAATGCTGTTATAACAACAGCTTTTGAACAAACCTCCACGTACAAATGATGCCAACGTCATCAAGTCCCCACCGACTGGGAAATATTCTTTTTAGAACGGTAATTTCGTAAAGAACAATTTATAAGTCGGTGCTGCAGGAGATGCTGGGCAAGAACACACAAGCTGCATGATCCCTCACGCCTCTCCCCCAAAAAGTGTGATTAATCATTTTTCTTGGATTTAAAACTGTTAGTCTACGTCTTAACTCACATACCTGAAGACATTAAAAAGATAAATGCATCATGAT
>NW_017806236.1:3040962-3044278 GCF_001891065.2 Hippocampus comes
GGGGAAAATGGGAGTGTTTTTTTTTTTTTTTTTTTTTTTTTAAGAGCTTAGCAATCATCAGGAAGTGGGCAAATTCAAACTTGTTTGATGGGAACTGATATTTGCTTTCTTTTTTGCGCTTCATCCCTTTAACTTTTCTGGACTTCGAAAGAAGAGCAGCATGACCGTCACGCTCTCTCGAACAACTTTGGGGTTTGACAGTTAGCGGCGGGCTTGCATGTGTTTGTCATTGCGCTACCAAGTAAATTGCCCGCAAATTGGAAAATAGAAATCACATTTCATCTCAGGCATGACAGCTGAGTGACAAAGAGTGCATTCATCAAACATGACGCTGAGACACTTCCTGTTGGCTCAAATCTGCAAAAACTGGTGAAGGAAGGTTAGATTTAGGGCAAATATGAACACACAATTTACACTATGCTGTACGTGTACAAAATAGAATGAAAGGCAAGTCTAGGATCTCATGGCTGTGCAGCTCCCGACCAGCACTGGCCTGCACTGTGACAACACTGGCTGCAATTCAAACATTCCTTCTGCTATTTGGTTTTTAGTTTGTCTGCTCCCAGCAAACACATACCCCCCCCCCCTCACACACACACACACATACACAAGCACACACACACTTCCCGTCATTCATCCACTGGGGATACACACTCACTGTTCACCCTGAGGCAATCTCAGGAAAGCCCATCTCAAATTAGTGAGAACGAACAGTGGAGTTTAATGGTCATAAGGTCACAAAATACAAAATTGGAACATTTTCTGAAAAAAAATGTGCCTCTAACTTTGCATAGAAAAAAAAAGATTAAACTGCTGTGCGATAAATGAGCACATTTGTAACTTTCCTATATACTACACACTATATTAGAGTGTGTGGGTCTAGTAGATCTTTTTAAATATTGGGATGTTTTTTTTCCCCTCCCAATACAAGCTCAGTTTCATTCTTTTACCTGAAACTGATAAATCTGAAATGCGTTTGTGTCAGTGCAATATGAACATAACTTCACAATCTACCAAGAGCTAATACAAATGATGTACAATATTTTTGAGGCGGTCTTTGAGGTCGTGAATTGCAGTTGTGTAGAAGTGCCTCACATCATACTTAGAGCTCTTTTTAAGATTGAGTATGTTCGCCTTTCAACTGTAAGTGTACGACGTTACATTGGACACGCTGCCACCGTAATGAATGATAAATACAGTATATACGTACCGGACATGTTGTGAAAAGGGAACTTTGGTGTTTGAGCTCCTCTTTTCATCGGGACCAAGTTGATGTCTGTCAGTGGAGATTGAAGACCTACAATTCCGTATTCGTAAATTGTCACCAACTATTTGTGATGGTGAATTACACACCACACAATGAATTGTTCAATTTCAAGTGGGGAAAAGTCTACAGCCTTCACACGGCTAAATAGAAGAAATAAAGAAACACCCATGTGCTGTGTCATTCTTACCATATTGACAGTTCCAAATCCTTTCAGGCACCTTTTGCTTTGATCCATTATAGGTGGGAATCAGGATGACATCTGGATGGAGGAAGAAGTTAGATTTTGTGAGCAGGGATGTTGATAAATGACAAAGGAAAAAAATGAAACATTTGCAGCACGGTGTTTAGCACGTCTGCCTGACAGTTTTGAGGTTCTGGCTTTGTTTTTTGGCTCAACTGTGCAGAGTTTGCATGGTCTCATCCAAAATGTAGGTTTCCTCTCATATTCCCAAAACGTGCATGTTGGGTTCACTTCAAATCGTGTTTACAGACTGTGACGTAGAGCCTCATAAAAATAACATTTGACATGGCCCACAAAGCTATTTTTAAAAAAAAAAAAAGGTGGATAACGATGCATAAAGATGATTCCGTTTCAGTAGCAAAAATGGTTAATGCTCCATGCCGAGGTTTGATTTCTCAGCATATCACAGTAGCAATTCTCAAATAGGCACTGCTTTAAAAATTGTCAGTTGACTATCGATTGATCTAGTTTTGGTTCCGAATGAAGTGATCTGCTCAGGTCAAGGACGGATCTATTCTCGTGGAACCACTCCAAAATCATGAAAAATCTATTTGCCTTAGCATCTTTAATAGAAAGCTCTGGCGTAGCAGTTTTACAATATGACAATACTGCATTGTAAAGGGTATGTCAAAAGCTACTGCACACTTTCTCATCTTTTGGAGAGATGTGAGGCCATCAGCATTTGAAATCTTAGCCTGTGCAGTTTTTGTAAGAACATCATTCCCTTGCCTATGGTTGTTCTTGTGTTCCTGACTGCAGTCCATGCAGTATGTTTTGGAGTTTTGATCGGTGACACAATTTGGCAGAACAGACTAGTTTTAAGAAACTTGCCATAAATTATACTGGAGCAGTTTGGCGGCCATGAAGCTCTTCAAACTGGCGCTCAACTGCAGTGGTGGACACAAAAAAAAACTCTCATCGGGTGACGATTTTGTGAGGCCTAAGCGGTCAAATGCTGATGGTGCTGCGTCTGTCGGAATGATACCTGCAATGAAATTGTAAAATGAAGCGTATAGAGACGTTTGCGATACAGTACCTTGTGTCAACAAAATACAAAATTGCTGGATGGATTGGTTTTAGCGCAAAGAAGCATTGCATCCTTCCATGTTTCGGTTTTCGATCCACAGAGGAAAAAGTTTGGACTCCCAAGTACTAGAGGACGGATTACTTTTTAAATCCAAACACGGAAGCCTCCAGCTTGCGAGCGTTCTCTGTGGCGCCCCAACAGACTCCTTCTCTGGTTTCAGCTGGGCCGGTTCCAGCATTTCCAGCTCTCCCTCCACCAGAGAGCGGCGTTGGGGGGCGTTGAAGCGCGCTGTCGCCTCCAGAAGGACCTTGTGCATTTCGCACTTCTGATGGCAGACGTCCAGGACAGAGGCAAAAGTGCGACTGGTCACTCTCTCAAAAGGCAACACGCAACCTGAGGGAGTGAAACCAAGTGAGAAATAGCATGAGAAGAGAAATGATTTCAATTGGCACGAAGACAGAATACAGCAATGTTTTTGTGACACATACTGTTCTCTTACCTGCACATCTTTCATTGTAGCCGGATTCTTCCTCGTGCCTTTTCTCCACAAACATGTCACTGTCCTGCAATTCTGAACATCACGACATGGCATTTAAAACAGGAAAACCAACACATCTACTTGAGACGCATATGCATTTCATTCTACACGGCTTACTTTCTCCATCACTGCATTTAATCGCCCCTCGTACTTGGTGGTCTTGCTCTGGAGAGTTCTTTGGGGGACTGGAAAAAAATGGGTACCCATGCGTTAGCATTTGATATGAACCCTTTCAGGGACAGC
>NW_017806237.1:0-1095 GCF_001891065.2 Hippocampus comes
TTGTAAGTCGAGACGCATTTTCCATGTAAATGCCCAAATGCGTTCCAGGTCTCCCAAAATTCTGACAAATGTTTTATAAAGCTTAAAAATGCATCAAAATATGTAACAAATACATGTTAGAATTAGATTATTGCACAATAAATGAGAGTTGTGCATAATATTGAAAAAAAAAAAAGTGTAAAGAATAAAAATGGTCATTTAACTTTTAACTGTGTCATCCTTTTTTGGCCCCTTTAGTTCATGTTCTCTCTCAGAAGTGGTTTTTGCCAGGCGTTTTGTAAGGAACTGATCCAAGGACGTTTGCTTTTGCCAGCATTTAACAATCCTTTGAAAGTGTCCAAGGCAAACATCAGCACAGTAAGCGATCACCCTACTGGTGAACACTTTTTCTGGGTGATTCACATTTACATAAAACTAACGGACCACCTCATGGCCCGAGGGGCGAATGACGGGGACGTTGGCTGCATAGACACATCTCTATCTATCACCACACAGACAGATCCGGTAGAGATCCCTCTTAGCCAATCGGATGCCAGGGTGATGCTCCGTAGTAGGCAATGGCAGAGCAGCTCTAAGTATGTTGCATTCAGGAAACTCGAAGCTGCGAGTAGCTGCCCATACTCTATTTTTACTTTTCGTATCTTTTTTTTCTTTCAAGATAAGAATACCTATATTAGTCTCGCACTGGAGAAATTCCCAATTCACAGCAGCAAAGTTATGAAGGGAAGAAGTGGAAGAACAAAATACAGGAGCTGCTGCAAAGGCAGCCACTCTCGCGGCGCCATCTTAAAGTCAAAATAACAAAAACGCATAAGACACACATTTCTTTCGTAACAAGAGGCAATATTTTCCTGTTGAGGCGTTTCGTAACTTGCAAATTTCATAGAGACGTTCGTAAATAAAGGTACCACTGTACCGTCACAGCTAGATGTGCACCAAATATCGTGCTGAAACTGCTGTTAGGTGAGATGCTTGGCCCCTATGAACTATATTTTATGAAATGAACACATTCTGGACAATGAGAAGCAAAACAGGAATATTATCCCTGTTTCTGGATTGCTGGTGGTGGGATTGTGATGTTGATGCCCTACTTAC
>NW_017806238.1:0-907 GCF_001891065.2 Hippocampus comes
CACCACCACACTGCTTTTGCACATCACCTCACCACACGGGATTGCAGACTGTATATCACACACACTCACACTATAGGGGTGTTCACACGGCACACATTTGATCCGGCGCTGCACCGATGTATTTCGTTGCGATATAGTTTACACCGGAACAAATTTTGTGGAGCGTTCACACGTACAAAGCCACTGAGCGTGGCAGCACCGGCACAGCGTCGGTGCAGCTCCACTTGGGTTCACACGACAGTTTCTGCAGCAGAGCAAAACGACAGAAAACAAATGAGCTGTCGTGTTGGTTCTTTTTTAAACGTATACACAACTCAAGCAACTACAGTACAGGCACGTCCTTCTCCTTCTCGGTCTCCGTGCGTTCTGCTTGAGAGTGACTGCCCCCCGATAACGTAAAACAACGATGACTTTAATGACACTCAGAAAAGTAAAAATATAATGAGCCAAACAGAAAAACCGAGAAGAAATCACAAAATAAATTCTATGGGGCACAAAGGAACAAACTACACAAACAACTCCGAGACAGTCCACTCTCCTACAAAAGGAAAGATGACGTTTGGGGACTATTCCCCCCTCCCCGTTATAGTTGAGATGGTATAACCCAGGGGTGTCAAAGTCAAATGGACGGAGGGCCAGATAAAAATTTTTGCTGCAAGCCGAGGGCCGGACTGATCGAATGTTCATTGAAAATTTTAAAAATGACCACATATTGTTTATTGAACCAAATTTAATTGACTGAAAACCTAACAAATACATTCATACATTCCAATACGGTCAGATGAATAAAGCAACATTTTTTTATGGCTATGTCAGTAAACTTTAATTTTCAACAGGCACAAAAAAATTTCCTTTGTATAAAAATACCCATAACATGAATGAAAGAAGCCGATATTATTCAAGGCAC
>NW_017806238.1:6791-23922 GCF_001891065.2 Hippocampus comes
TGTCCCTGCGGGGGGTGTGTGGGGGGGGGGGGGGGGGGGGGGTGTGTGTGTGTGTGTATATATATATATATGTGTGTGTGTGTGTATATATATGTATATTTAGACTACTTACAATGATATATACCAGGGGTACGCAATGGTGGCTTATTAAAATAATAACATTTACAGTTTCGTAAAAAGACAGTGAATTTATATTTAACATGAATGAGTTTGAAAAACTCACTGCCCACCACTGGCTTATAGTATGGGAGCCTGTGATCAGCAAGCTTATTTAGCCGCCGAGTTGAGTCACCTTCCACAACGGTTGTTCATAGGTTACTGTCCAATCGGGTCAACTTCAAAATAAAAGCAAAACAAGTCTGACCAATGTGTACACGTGTATCAATGTCTAGCACACCTGTAGCTTTAGCTTTTATTTTAAAGTTGGTCCTCGGAAGCAATAGTTGAGACGGCTGACTTGACCTTGAATTCAGGCGAGCACAAAAGTGCAATGTCAGACTTGAACCATAGTGCAGTAGTCCATACTGCTTAGAGTATGTGCACCCCTACTGATATGTAGGTTAATTGTACAGAATGCAGGTATTGTCAGTTCAGTGAGCAAACACGAAACAGGCCGCCGTGGTCGAGCATATCGTCCAATAACCGGAGGGTCCACTGTTTTGAGTCATGGGTCGTTGTGTCCTTGGGCAAGACACTTCAGCCACCTTGCCTCCAGTCCCACTCACATTGGTGCACGGCTGGGTGTGAATGTTTGGTGGTGATAGGAGGTTGATATCATAGTTAAAAAGTTTTTTAAATCTTGTTTGTTCACAACATAATTTGATAAACAGTGGCCGCCATGTTTTCGGATGCGCAATCCATTCTGGGATGATGAGGTGATATGGTTGCTGCCCACATTGTTGCTCTCTGCTCAGCAAAGCAAAACATTGTAAACCACTTCAAAATGCTACGCTGCGTGTTTTTTGTTTTATTTTTGGGACGTAATCTTCAAACAAAGGGGAATAAAGGAAGCGAGGTATGAGTCCATAGCTTTCCGAAAGGAAATTAGTTAAGAAAGCAGTGGCAGGATGTGATTGGAAGAGTCCACCTGCCCCAAGTCCTGCAGCTGTGCTCTCGTCATTTTAGCTCAGGCGCACTTGAAGCCTTCATCGTTCTCAGCTCAGACAGATGATTTTGGGCACGTAACTGGACCATGCTTCTTCTTCTGCACCTGCAACTACCACTGGCCACCAGCCACCAAATCCGCAACGGAGGAAACAATTAATATTAAATGCCAGTCATC
Source organism: Hippocampus comes (assembly GCF_001891065.2). NCBI lineage: Eukaryota > Metazoa > Chordata > Actinopteri > Syngnathiformes > Syngnathidae > Hippocampus > Hippocampus comes. The sequence goes on from NW_017806238.1 coordinate 8,074, forward strand.
AGCTTGGCAGAAACATGCCTGTCCAATGTGTCTGCCGCAGTCTGGTTTTCCATTGAAAAGCCAGAATGGAGGAGCTCACCACATCTGAACAGATTGCTGTGACTGCTAAAAAGGAAAAAAATAAAGCACTAAAATGTTATGTCACATTCCAGAATGCATTGCGACATAAAATGCAATGATGATGTACATGCAAATAAAGTTTCTACAAAAAGTATCAGAATCATCTTTAATTTTTTTAAACTGGAAAAAAATCCAAATGAATTATATAGAACAAACATGACAGTCTGGGGTTCTTTTAAAAAGTCTTAATTTGACTTAATCTGTTTGTTATGCAAACTCAGATGAAGAAAGCAAACATCTTTTCATCGTGGACTTGTGTCTGTCTGAGCACACCCTGATTGCAATTCAATTAAATAGCATACCTTTTGAAATTCTTCCTTCCACAGTCAATGCAGCAGATAACAAACAGAGGGATAAAAACATGAGTGCCATTAAGATCAACATTGACCCGTAAGTACAATGTTGCATTCGTTTTCTTTTATCTCATGGAGAGAGATGTTTGTTTTGGACAACATTGTCTGAAAATCATTGACATTTTTCATTCTGTCCTAACTTGTTGTACTCATTAATTTTCCTCTAATCCACTTCCACCAGTGAGTCCAACACCATCTCTATCTGGAACAATGGGAAAGGAATACCAGTGGTGGAGCACAAAGATGAGAAAATGTATGTCCCAGCCCTAATTTTTGGTCACCTGCTCACCTCCAGCAACTATGATGATGATGAAAAAAAGGTCACAGGTGAGTAGAGGTCAGAGATGACACTAGGCCAGGGCTACTCCAATAAAAATCAGAAAGATCTGCAGATAGATGTTTCGATGAGTCCCAGGTCTATTGTTCAATGTCTTTCAGGCCACATAGTTGGAGTAATATTGTCACGTTCAAAGCAAAAAATAAAATTTTCATTTAAAAGGCAAAGTTGCAAACTGAAATCAAATGTTTTCATTTTGGCATACATTTTTATCTGTCCAGCCATCCATTTTCTTTACCGCTTGCTGGAGCTTAATCCCAGCTGATTTTGGGTGAAAGGAGTACTCCAAGCACTTGGTTGCAAGCCAATTGCTATTTTAACTCATTCAATCCCCATGACGTATAACTACGTCTTAAAAACCCACTACAACTGCCTACCCATGACATATTTAAACATCTTTTTTTGGGGGGGGCGACATAGTGTGAAGAAGGGTCTGACACAGTCTCTCAGGATCAGTCTTGTCTGCATTGTAAGTCATTTAAAATCTCTCCAGCAGGTGGTAGCGTGTGTTAAAGGATCAGCCAGGATCATGTTGCAAAACAAGTGGAAGAAATTGGGGACGGCGGAGCATGGGTGGGGTCGTGGAGTTGGATCTAGCGCAGGGGTGGCCCAACGTTTTGGCTCGGGGGCCACATTGATTTCTAAAATTTGACAGGCGGGCCGGGTCAGCACAAGATACTGTACATATGAAAAACTGCATAGGTTGACAGTCCATACCAAACATCAACAGAACAAAAGCATGATTGTATTAACATAACAATACTTTTTTTTAATGAGAACAGTGAAACAACTATGGTATATGTCCTGTATGAACGTCCAAGTATGTTAACAACATACATGTGTGACAACACAAGCAACAAAGTGCAACAATATATTGCCCAAAAACTGTTTATCACACAAAAACTTCAGTATACAGTACAGGTATATGAACAAAATATAGTATAAAAAATTAGGACTACAGTGAAACTCCTCTACAACGAAACCTACATGGGCGATAATATCCCCTAATGTGAAAAAATCTTCATGCATTAACACCATGCCCACTCTCCTGCCCCCCATTCAACGAAAAAAGACCCTTTTGCATTATACGAAATCTTTTTTTCTGCTCTTGCCTCGCGAAGAGATTCACTACAACAAAGTCTAATCCAACAGCGACCTCTACTGCTTCGTTCGGAAATGGCAACAGCAACCACCACACTAGTTTACACATACGTAGTAGTCCAGGAAGTACTTGTTATTGTTAGTTTCAGTAGTAGTCCAGGAAGTACTTGTTATTGTGAGTTTCAGATGCAGCACGTTGCATTGCTAAAATGGCTACAAAACGGACATTTGGATGTCAAGCAGCGAAGACAAGAAGCGCTCTGACGCTGGAAGAGAGGGTCAAAGTGATCAAAATGAAAGACGGAGGAAGCAAAATAAAATACATTATCCAAGAAATTGATGTAAGTGAAATATAAAATATAAATTTCACAATTTATTTCCCTGAATAAAAATAGAGTACACATACGATTTTGTGTGTGTGTGTGTGTGTGTGTGTGTGTGTGTGTGTGTGTGTGTGTGTGTATATGTGTGTGTGTGTGTGTGTGTGTGTGTGTGTGTGTGTGTGTGTATCTGAGATCAAATTTGCTACAGTGAAAAAACCCCTGTTGTGAAAAATGTCTTGCTGCAAACATGATTTCGTTGTAAAGGAGTTTCACTGTATGCTACAAAATGAGACTAGTATCAGACCTACGTAGCTTTTCTTTCCACTCATTTACTGTCTCTAACTTGACCACCCCTCGATCGCCACCCAAGACAGCGTTGCTCAGCTGATTTTGTTCAACCAACTTTTTAGCCAGCCACGGAATGCTTCGAAGTCCTCGTTATTCATCGTATCGAGGAGGAGTTGCTTGAGTTGGCACGACTTCCGGGTTCCAGAACTTCCATTGTTATGAATCGATCGTTAATGTAATATTGTAGTAGAAAGTTTAATGCATACTTTTTTTTTACCGGGTTTGGGAATTTCCGTTTGACAGATGTCCGCAGGTGGTAGTTAAGATCTCTCCCTCTGTCTCTCCCTGTCTTTCTTCCTCTCCACCTCTCTCCCTGTGCTCTGCAAATTCAAGTCAATGCGCCACCTGGCGTTGAAATGCCTGTCATTACAAGTCCAAATGAATTGAAGGCAGTCATTCACATCGAACCTTAGTTGTGGACCAGCCTTCGGCGGGCCGGATCAAAAAAGACCCAACCGGCCGGATCCGGCCCGCGGGCCGGAGTTTGCCCACCCCTGGTCTAGCGTGTAGTTTGTAGTGAGTGCATTCAAGCCAGTCGCAATGGAGAAATCAAAACAATTGACCTGTGAGGATTGCTTTTGGTGAAGAAAATCTTCCACCAGGACGAAGGAGAGGATATTCTGAAATCAGCAGGACACTTTCGTCCGTGCATAAGCAGCCATCAAAATGAGGCTCCGTGTACATGACCAAAGGAGAGGATTTTCTGAAAGCAGCAGGACACTTTCGTCCGTGCATAAGAAGCAGCCATCAAAATGAGGCTCCGTGTACATGACCATCGTCTGCCTCATGCAAACGTCACACCGAAGCCAAAGTGCCTTCGTAAAAGAAAGCGAAGTGAAACCATAATGCGGAGTAATAAATGTTGTTTACCCTTGAGTCAGGGCAATAGCTTCATTTTGTATCACACACCAAAAAATGCACGCGTGCACGTACAGTGCACTTTTACATGCAAACACTCACTGAACTCATTCTTTCACTTCTGTTCATAGTTCATTTAATCAGCTCAGTAGAGTGCAGATAAATATTTTTGCCATCAAAATCCCTTTTGCGGTGTTGTTTTTGTCGTTTTGTGGAAGGAAAGTCTTATTTAGATGTTTGAGATGTCACAAAAGCAAAAAGTAGCGGTGCCGTACTTGAAATTATGCTTGAAATGCATTCTTTTAAAACAGTTCTTTTTCTCTGTTTTTTTTTTCCTCAGAAAATGGCAATCTGTTGAAATTCAGCTTTATTCTAATGCTGATTTCTAAAGAATGGAACAAGAACAAACTTTATTTTCAGCTGAAAGACGAATGTCTCAGCTTTCTTTTGGCAGGCTGTATGTTTAAATCGTGATCGAACTCAATAATATGTGGGGCTTGCAAATCAGTCAAAATTGTGTAAAACGTCTGGGATTGAGGGGTTTGCTCCAGTAAAAATGGCTGGGATTGAATGAGTTAATATATAATCAAATATAACACGTGACAGCTGTCATGAATTCAAAATAGTTATCGGGGAGTAAGAACAATTTTATTTGAAAAATATAAATTGCAAATACTAACCAGTCGATCAGCATGCCGCCTCAGACTGATACATTTCATTTTAATTTTGATGATTATACTCCGAAATCATAATAACTAACTGTGTGATGAAAGAGCTTTTGAACTGAATACGGGACTAAAAAACAATGAATGGTTTATTTGGATGTAATTTTCTCTGTGTTTGGTCCCAGGTGGGAGAAATGGCTATGGTGCCAAACTTTGCAATATTTTCAGTACCAAATTCACTGTGGAAACTGCGTGCAAGGAGTACAGACACAGTTTCAAACAGGTGGGAAATATTCTTCATATCCAGAAACTGTGATTTTAATGTACAGTTGCTTTTGCACATGAAGAATAGCCTCTTATTCAAAAAAAAAAAAAAAAACATTGCTATCTACTTCGTCACCACACGTTCTGTGCTCCACACAGACTTGGCAGAATAACATGAGCAAGACTTCAGAGCCCAAGCTCAAGTTCTTCGATGGAGATGATTTCACTTGTGTGACTTTCCAGCCAGACCTATCCAAGTTTAAAATGGAGAAACTGGATACGGATACAGTAGCTCTTCTAACACGGAGAGCATATGATGTTGCCGGTTCCTGCAAAGGTGTCAAAGTCACTCTGAACGGGAAAAAATTACCTGTAAGTATCAGTCATATTAAAATTAACCTGCATTTTATGTCAGGGATTATTTTCTGTTATATTTTCCAGTTTATAGAAGCTGCTGATGGGTGGGTTGTATGTGAATAAGTTCTAAAAGGTAGGAAGGCATGTTTGCAAAATGTTGAATTTTCATCCATGGTTGATATAAAACATCCAAAAGGTGTTGGTCTTTTCTCCCTGTTCATTGTCCCCATTCCATCTACCACTGTGAGGAAATAGATGTTAATACAGTGATCCCTCGCCACTTCACGCTTCATGTTGTGCGGCTTCAGTGTGTTTTTCCAAATTAAAAACAAAAATGAAATAAAAAAAAAAAAATACAGCCACATCACCACCTATATTGATTCAGAGGCTTTGTACGTCCTTGCTCAAACAAGGCGCATGATTGGTTCCCGGATCCCATGAGCTGATTGGCATAGATCAAGTGAATACTGAAGTGACAGTCAAAACTGTCAGCTCTGTAAGACTTTTTTTCTTCACCTAAAGAAGACCATTGTCTGATAAAAAAGAAACCTTAAACCTATGTAAACTAATAAGAAGACAAGATGAACACCATAAAGCTACACATCACATTGTTTTTCTCCAATTTAAAAACCTCAGCTATTCCGTCAGCACCTCCAGCAGAAGAGTCGCGAGTGAACCAAAAGCCGACGAGTCAAGTGAGAGCCACTTTCGACGCCACCAACACAAGCCTCTTCGCCTTTCTCAGAAGGCAGTTTTGATGGATTTTAATTACTGTATAAGGTTTTATAATCCAAGATTTAAGTCAGTATGTTTACTTTCGTCATCTTTCATCTGAAGTATGTCAGGTGTAAATACTGTTTACATACAGGGTGTTCCAAAAGTCTCGGGCACATTTTGACATTGAATATCTCGGAAACTATTGAGGATAAAAAAAACGCATCTGGTAAATTCAGAAAGCTTGTAATCTCAATTTTTACATGGGATGTTCAAAGATGGTCACACGACACACATCAAGCCGATAGTCAAATTCTTGCCAAACGCGCCCTAGCATTGCATTGTCAATGGTTGCAACAGCTTCTGTTATTCGTGCCTTCAGCTTAAAGCATAAGCACCCATCCGTTATGAATTTACCATGCCATCTCACTACGGACGAATTTTCTGCGAAATGCACGTTGCGAAATACAACAGTCCATGATTCAGTTTTTGCAAATTCAAGCACACGAAACGCCTTTTCTGGTTGAGTGAACGCCATTAATGGGTCTGAAAAGAAATTTAAAAAAAATCAATAGCCTTACGAAAAACTTAATGTAATTAGCTTTAAAATGGCACGATTATTATCTTACTGCCATTCATAGTTAAGGAGATATGGTGACTTCAAATGTGCCCAAGACTTTTGGAATACCCTGGATATTAAATAGGCTGGTACCTGTGATGTTTTTTGATCGCAATAACATCAATGATCAGACTGACAACGACATTGTGTACAGCGGCTCTTCCCATCCACCTATTCCCGCATGTACATACAGGCAACTGGTCAACTGTTGTCAACTGCCTGTATTCTCAGACCTTCACCAACAGACGGTGCTAACATACTGTGGAACAGCTGTGAAATCCCGGTTAACATTTAACTGGATGCAAACATTACACCCACATATAAACATAAAAATTCCTAGGAGGTAGTGGGTGCAAATCCTACTTCGTGTTTTTTTTTCACTTTTCGCTTCCAATTAGCCGTGAAAAACGAGGGATTACCGTATTAGCTCTTACAATATGCAGATCTTCATCAATGAAGAGCTGCTTCCCCCACAGGCCTGGATGAATTCAACAGCAACTTCTTTGAGACATTTTTATTGGGAAATCAAATTAGAGCAATGCTCAGTGGTAGAGTGGTCGGCTGGGGCTTCGATCCCCGGTCATTGTGACCATGTCGAAGTGTCCTTGAGCCACACACTGAACCCCTGGTTTGTCCATTATGCTGTGTCATGAGTAGGTGATTAAGGAAAGTGTTCAAGTATTTTACATAGAAAAGCGCTATACAATTGAAAGCTCATTTACCAATGCTTTTATACTGTTCTTTTAATGAAAATCAATGCCACTAATTCGCGATTGTAAAATTGTGGTATACTGTAATGTATAACAAAGTTACGACTATTAAACATCATGTACCTGTTTTACCTCTCTCAAGGTTAATGGCTTCCGTAGCTATGTGGATCTTTATGTGAAAGACAAATTGGATGAGACAGGTGTAGCCCTGAAAGTGGTGCATGAGACTGTAAATGAACGATGGGAAGTGTGTCTCACAATGAGTGAGAAAGGATTCCAACAAAACAGCTTTGTCAACAGCATCGCCACGACCAAGGTGTGTACGTATAGCAATACTGTATTAGCATCGGTAACTGTGGATACACTACACATTAACTTTCATTTATCTGGGAAATTTCATACACAAGTTAACTCAATGTGCTTCACATAGCCGAAAGCACAGTATCTAAAAATATGTACAACAGAAGAGCTTCATATGTTCGAAAAGCAGAGAACAAAAGTCGCTGAAAAAATTACTAAAAGAACATATATTGCCAACAATTAAACACATTTACAAACATCAGATTTACAGATATTCAAAAACAAAGTAAAGAAGTAAATTAAAAGACTGTGTAGTGAAGTTGTTTTTCAAAATGCTTAAAAAAAACTGACATTTGTATGTTTTTTTTTTCCTTTCATTTACGCGGTGGAAATTGTGTGGTCGTCTGTGCCCCTGCAGTACCGCTGATGAACATTTGTGGCTCCATCCGTTATTCAAGTAGCTGGTCCATAATTTAACTCTTGAAAGGTTTTTGTAACTCGTGTTTTTTTTGTTTTTTTTTTCCAGGGTGGTAGGCACGTCGACTACGTGGTTGATCAAATAGTGTCCAAACTTATTGAAGTAGTGAAGAAAAAAAACAAGGCAGGAGTGTCTGTCAAACCTTTCCAGGTAGAGTGATACATGATTTTTAACATAACCATTTCAAAAAAACGTTTCTTACGCATGTTACTAACCTAAAGGGACATATCTTTCTTTCATGAATGCTGCAGGTTAAAAACCACGTTTGGGTTTTTGTGAATGCACTAATTGAGAATCCAAGCTTCGACTCCCAGACAAAAGAAAACATGACCCTCCAGACAAAAAGCTTTGGCTCCAAATGTCTTTTGTCTGACAAGTTTATCAAGGGTGTAAGTGCAGTGATGATTTGCTGTCTGTGTCTTACATCCACACAATATACATATTGTTGAGTTTATGTTCTCTTTTTGTCATCTTCAGGCAATCAATTGTGGGATTGTCGAGAGTATACTCAACTGGGTGAAGTTCAAAGCTCAGACACAGCTGAATAAAAAGTGCTCATCTGTCAAGCACAGCAAGATTAAAGGCATCCCCAAACTGGACGATGCCAATGATGCTGGTGTGTTTCAACTGCAGACTTGTCTAATGTTGGGAACTGTTACTCGTAATCGGCATCAACATTTCCTTATCAACTGTTATTGGTTGATGAATCTGCAATTCTAATTTAATGTGTTCATCAGAGATGTTTTATTTTCACATCTCAATCCTCAATATCTGCCATATTTGACATTTTCTTGAAGTAAATCAATGGTCGAACCATGAACAGATTTTTTTTTCTACAAAATTTGCATTTTGGTTGCACAATATCTCATGCAATTTGGAAGTTGGGCTTTCTAGTTTGGTGCAGTTATGGCAACAGCCCCTTTTTGGGTGACATTTAATGGTAAATATTTAATGACTCCAAAAAGTGAGCACCATCCATCCATTATCTGATCCGCTTATCCTCAGGCCCCTATCCCAGTTCCCAGCTGTTCTTGTGGCAGCCCAAAGACAGCTGTCATAGGCTCCAGCATGCCCCCGACTTTTGTGATGATTAGCGGATTAGAAAATGGAGGGACAGATAGATGCATTACTTTTGGGATTATCAATTTGTTACATCCTTACATTAGTGTCCTGAGGATGTAACTTCTATTGCTAACTGTGGTTTCAACATGGTAAATGTCGAGAAATGCTCCTTGTCTCTTTAAGAAAGCTTTACTTAGCACTCAGGGAATGTCTGATGTAACTACTGATGTTTCAATGGAGGAGTTTGTTGTTCTTACCTTTGCAGGACTCTCACCTTTTCTTGTAGCGTTCACAATTTATCCATCTCCAAATTTGAGAGGCTTGCTGCTTTCCATGCTTTCTACCTCCTATTCTCATCCATCCATCCATCCATTCATTTTCCGAAGCGCTTTATCCTCACAAGGGTCGCGGGGGATGCTGGAGCCTATCCCCGCTGTCTTTGGGCAGTCGGCGAAGGACACCCTGAACCGGTTGCCAGCCAATCGCAGGGCACACAGAGACGAACAACCATCCGCGCTCACACTAACACTAGGACAATTTAAAGTGTTCAATCAGCATGCTTTTGGAATGTGGTCAGAAACGGGTGTACCCGTAGAAAACCCACGCGGGCACGGGGAGAACATGCAAACTCCAGACAGGAAGGCCGGAGCTGGAATCGAACCTGGTACCTCAGCACTGTGAGATCGACGTGCTAACCACTCGCCGCTTATTCTCATCCAGTCAATGTAAATACAGTGGGACCTCTTCTTCCGAAATTAATTGGTTCTGGAAGAAATTTCTTAACGAGAAAATTTTGGAAATAAATACGCGTTTTCCATGTGAGTGCCCTAATCCATTCAAAGCCCCCTTACCCCCAAAAAACAAATTCAGACATAAATGTTTCCGAAACCATAAAAATGCAGCAAAATATGTAACAAATACATGTTACAATTAGATTATTGCACAATAAATGAGAGTTGTGCATAATGTAAAAAACAAAGAATAAAGAAGAAAAATGATGGTCATTTAACTTTTAACTGTGTCCTCACAGTTTTTTGCCCTCTTTAGTTCACGTTCTCTCTCAGAAGGGGTTTTTGCCTGGCGTTTTGTCAAGAACTGATCCAAGGATGTTTGCTTTTGTCGGCTTTTAACAATCCATTGAAAATGTCCTAGGCAAACATCAGCATAGTGAGCGATCGCCCGACTGGTGAACACTTTTTCTGGGAAATTCACATTTACGTAAAACTATCGGAATGCCTCATCGCCCAAGGGGCGAGTGACGAGGATGCTGCATAGACACAGATCTATCTATTGACACACATGGAGCCAGATGGTAGAGGTCCCTCTTAGCCAATGGGATGCCAGGATGCTGCTCGGTAATAGCCAATGGCATTCTATTGTCTTGTTACCCAGTCAAATTCTGAGTACCATATTTTCTGCACTATAAGGTGCACCAAAAAGTCTTCCATTTTCTTAAAAGCTCACGGCGCGCCTTAAAATCCGGTGCGCCTTTTGAATGGTCATTACGGTAATATGTCGACGCCAAGATGGCTCCTTGCTGAAGACATGCTTACAATGTTATAACTTGCTGTTGGTTCAGTGAACCGTGTCGCTGCTTTATTCAATAATTTTTTGTTGCAGCTCCGAAAAAAGGAGAGCTGTGGTGTTGTTTTTTTTAAAACGCACACTTTATTAATGGTTTTCACAGTCTCAACAAATACAGGTATGTCTTTGTCCGTCTCCGTGCCTTCTCTTCTTCTGTTCACTCGAGAGGCGTTCATGACCACCTCGGAAAAACGTAAATTAACTATTCCTTCAATGAACCTACGAAAATTGAAAATAATGCATCAAAACAGAAAATGAAGCGAGGAAATCAGAATAAATTCTATAGCCCCTCCCGCCCCCGACAAAATTTATATTGTGATTTCATCATTTGTGAATACACAACAAAGGAATAAATAACAAACACTACTGCCATCTGATAGTTCTGTTGGAGCTACGCACAAGGAAAAGCCAATGAGTTTTCGGAGGTGATCATGAACGCCTCTCAAGTCGAACGGAAGAAGAGAAGGCACGGAGACCGACAAAGACGTACCTGTATTTGTTGAAAAAAGGAAAGCTGTGGTGTTATTTTTTTTTTTAAACGCAGACTTTATTCATGGTTTTCACAGTCTCACAACCACTGTACGTCTTTGTCCGTCTCCGTGCCTTCTCTTCTTCCGTTCGACTCGAGAGGCGTTCAAGGCCGCCTCCGAAAAACGTAAATTAATGATTACTTCAATGAATGAGAAAATGAAAAAAATCAAGCGAGGAAATCACAAAATAAATTCTATACCCCCGACAAAATTTATTTTGTGATTTCCTCGCTTGATTTTCTCTTTTGATGCATAAGTTTCAATTTTCGTAGTTTCATTGAAGCAATAGTTAATTTACATTTTTTCAGAGGCGTCATGAACGCCTCTCGAGTTGAACGGAAGGAGCGTGGCTCCATCAAGTGGAGGCATTGTAGATTGTGCCTTATAATGCAATGCGTCCAATGTATGAAAAAAAATTACAAAATAGCCATTCATTGAAGGTGCGCCTCATAATCCAGTGCACATTTTAGTGCAGAAAATACGGTATGTTTAATCAGCCCGGTTCCTCTCTTCTTTCATAAAAAGTATAGAGTTCTTGAATAAATGTGGTCATACCATAATCCTTGTTCATGTCATCTGCTCGTATTTCCCAATGCGCTCTTGCTCTGCCTTTCAGTCATTAAGCTACCGGTAATGCTTGTTTTTTTCTTTTCCAAGTTGGTCACCCATGTCCACTCCTCTACTTGATTAATTCCTCTCCAGACAAATGGAGAACATATTTAAATGTAACCAGTCCGCCGTTACAAGGTTGATGAAACAAATCCATGAAAATAACAAAGACTGAATCCACAATTTATTTATTATGTGGAAATTTGACAGGTTGGCAACTCTGCCAATGTCAACTAAACAAGAGTAAATTGTATTTCAACAATACATTTATTGATATGCTGATCTTTTTTTTTTTTTTTTTTACCCACCCATATTCAAGGCGGGAAACACTCCTCAGAATGCACTCTTATCCTCACCGAGGGCGATTCAGCAAAATCTCTTGCTGTTTCTGGACTCGGAGTCATCGGTCGTGATCGCTATGGTGTATTTCCACTGAGAGGAAAGATCCTAAATGTCCGTGAAGCAACGCACAAACAGGTATGCATTTAATTGAATATATTTCACCTTCAACAAGTACTGTATGTTGGTATGTAGACCCTGAATATTAAACAGTCATGGAAGATGGCACTTGATGAGCAGACCCTTGTATGGTAAGAATAATTCTAACTGCCTAAATTCGGAATTGCGAAAAACTCAATGAGTTTACTGTATGCAGAGGAACCAACTCAAATTCACTTATTCGTGGGGATGGGCGATTATGGAAAAAATCATTACATGATTATGAGGGCCAGTACCCCTGCGAGGTCCCTATTCTTTTTGTCTGAATCATTATTAAGGACCAAGCAGCGACCGCTGTGAGGTCTCTATTGTTTTAGTAGGTCTGAGCAGTGATCGCTGCAAAGTACTTACTGTTTTCTGTGCCAGCTTTTCTATGTGGAGTTTGCATGTTCTCCCCGGGACTGCATGGGTTTTCTCCAGGTACTCAGGTTCCCTCGTCCATTCCCAAAATATGCACGATAGGTTAATTGAACACTCTAAATTGTCCCTACGTATGACTGTAAGTATGAATGGTTGTTTGTCTATTTGTGCCCTGCGATTGGCTGGCGACCAGTTCAAGGTGTACACTGTCTACTGCCCAAAGTCAGCTGGGATAGGCTCCAGCACGCCTGCAACTCTCGTGATGATCAAGTGCTTCAGATAATGGATGATGGAGGGATTATTTTCAGAGCCCAAACAGCGACCACTGCAGAGTCACTCTTATTTTTGTAGAAATACTTTTCATTATCCATCCATTTTCTGATCCGCTTTATCCTCACAAGGGTCGCGGGGAGTGCTGGAGCCCATCCCAGCTGTCTTTGGCCAATAGGCAGGGGACACCCTGAACCGGTTGCCAGCCAATCGCAGGGCACACAGAGAAGAACAACTATCCGCGCTCACACTCACACCTAGGGATAATTTAGTGTTCAATCAGCCTGCCATGCATGTTTTTGGAATGTGGGAAGAAAGTGGACTCCCCGGAGAAAACCCACGCAGGCACGGGGAAAACATACAAACTCCACACAGGAAGGCTGGAGCTGAGGTCGAACCCACGACAGCTGCATTGTGAGGTCGACGCGCTAACCACTCGACCACCTATTATTATTATTATAATTATTCTTACTTTTAGGGGCCAAGCAGTGGCCGCTGCAAACTCACCCTGCTTTTATTTATGTTTATTTATCTGAATCAATTCATTAATTAACATTTAATATTTACTTTGTATTGTGGGCTGTTTTTTTTTTTTTACCAACAGATAATGGAAAATGCTGAAATCAATAACATCATCAAAATTGTTGGACTACAATACAAGAAGAGTTATGAAGACCCAGAGTCCCTGAGGAGTCTGCGCTATGGCAAGATCATGATCATGACAGACCAGGTGGCCTAACGAATGGATGCAGTCTGTACTACTGCCTTTTATCGTGTTCAATTCAAGCACATACTGTAGTTGAAGTTGTCCTGTTTCTTGTCTGTCCTAGGATCAAGATGGGTCCCATATAAAAGGTCTACTCATCAACTTCTTTCATCACAACTGGCCATCCTTGTTGAAACACACATTCCTGGAGGAATTTATCACACCCATTGTCAAAGTAAGACACAGAGTAGGACATGTCATTGTTGTCTCAATGTGTCTATTGGGACTGAAATTGCATTAATATTACAAACCATTCTTATGTACACATTAAAAATTAAAAAAACCCTTGTAGTACAGGAATCGAACAGTCCATACTAGGGCGTTTCTTACCTCATACTTCCAGATTACCCCCCACTAGATACCAAGGGGTACGCGGTCGAATGCCTACTTCACGTCCACAAAACACATGTAGACTGGTTGGGTGAAATCCCATGCACCCTTGGTGAATAACTTCTTTATGTACTGATTTTAATTCTTTTAATTCAAGCCTTTTGTTTAATTCTTTATTTGTTTGTTTGTTTTATGTTTTTACCTCTTTTTAAGAAGCACCATTTTGTCCTCTTGGGAGGCCCCGATGCTGGGAGGTGTGGCATGTGTGTGCGAGCATAGGCATGCTTGTGGGGAAGTATATCTGTATATCTTGGGGGGAGGGGGGATCAGCTTTTGATGTTGTAATTTTGAAGTTTTAATTGAACTGCACTTTGAATTGCATTTTTATGTATGAAAAGTGTGATATATAAAAAAAGTTTGATTGATTGATTTCCAAACAAATACAAATCAAAGTAGGTGGCTAATGAGAATGGAATCTCATTGGATGTGGATTTCTGTCGCTGACATCATGCCTAGGTCCAAAGTAGAAATTAAAAATATTTAAGTGAATAAATATGAATACTGTGCAACCTGGATTTAACACAGGCAAGAGCAATGATCGTTATGTACCGTATACTTCCACCGAAATGACTTTAGTATGATCAATCAAAACTTCTATTGTTTCACTGCAAAATGGTGGGGGGGGGTTCCATTTATTTATTTACACTTATCCTCTCAAGGGTCACGAGCATGCTGGAGCCTCTCCCAGCTGTCTCGTCCAGGAGGCGGGGTACACTGTAAACTGTTTACCATCCAACGCCATAATTTTGCAGTCCTTTCTCAGCAAAGCATAAAGTTAACACTTGACACGTCAATTACGTTGTGAAACCATTCTTGAAAGATCCTGTGAAGCCAGTTAACTTTTGACAAAAATAATAAACAAAAATTTATTTTTGGACAATAAAATGTTACTATGGTTAATATTGCTGATGGCCCAATTGTATTTTCTGCAGGTTACCAAGAATAAGCAAGAGCTGGCCTTTTACAGCATTCCAGAGTTTAACGAGTGGAAGAAACAGACAGAAAACTATAAAACCTGGCATGTAAAGTACTACAAAGGTTTGTTATTTATGCACTCATTTTAGATCATACACCAAAAATGATAATCCACATGAACATTTATAGTTGTCTTGATTATTGTTATTTCCTTATGATTTTTTTAAATGTATGTTACAGGTTTGGGTACAAGTACAAGCAAAGAGGCAAAAGAATATTTTGCTGAAATGGAGAAGCATCGCATCACATTTCGATACAATGGTGCTGAGGATGATGCAGCCATCACTTTGGTGAGTTCAAGCTAACCCGTTTTCTGTAGTAACTGAATTTTAAACAATCGTTATGAATGCCAATAATTCAAAAGAGGAACATGTTTACATTTGGGTGGATATGAATTAGCTTTGCCAATCACACTGTTACTCCAAAGGGCGAACGATCCTGATCACGAAGGATCCCTCAAATGGTGCAGTCCAATCCAACTATCGGCCAATAACCTGTCTCTCCACAACATGGAAGCTCATGTCAGGCATCATTGCGGCTAAGATAAGAGGACAGATGGATCAATACATGAGTGAAGCGCAGAAGGGCATTGGTAGAGATACCAGAGGAGCCAAACATCAGCTACTGGTTGACAGAACAGTCGCACAAGACTGCAGGTCCCGACATACCAACCTGTGCACAGCCTGGATTGATTACAAGAAAGCCTACGACCCGATGCCACATGGATAATCGCCAAGACAGGCTATGGATACCGCCTCAGAAATGTAGCTACGATCAGTCACCTCCTCTACATGGATGACATAAAGCTGTATGCTAAGAGCGAAAGGGACATAGACTCCCTGATCCACACAACCAGGATCTACGGCAGTGACATTGGGATGTCATTCGGGCTTGAGAAATGTTGTCGGATCGTGACTTAGAAAGGCAAGGTAGTCCAGACTGAAGGGGTCTCACTCCCTGAAGGAATAATAGCAGACATTGAGGACAGCTACAAGTACCTCGGTATACCACAAGCCAATGGCAACCTCAAACTGGCATCAAGGAAAGCGGCTATGACCAAATACCTCCAGCAGGTGAGGCAAGTCCTAAGAAGCCAGCTCAATGGCAAGAATAAGACCCGGGCAATAAACAGCTATGCCCTGCCAGTGATCAGATACCCTGCAGGAATAATAAGGTGGTCAAAGGAAGAGATTCAGACCACGGACGTAAGACCCGAAAGCCCCTTACCATGCATGGAGGGTTCCATCCCAAATCCAGC
>NW_017806238.1:23988-40004 GCF_001891065.2 Hippocampus comes
ACTGTCCAGGATGAAACATCCAAGCTCCATGAATACATCAAGGAGAAGGCTCCAACAGATGACATACTCAGAGAATGTCTCAGACAATGGGGAACCGAGGATGAGGTGTTGGAATAGGGACCATCATGGGAGAACAAGCCCCTACACGGCATGTACCACCGGACCATAACTGAAGTGGCTGATCTCAAGAAGTCCTATCAGTGGCTAGAGAGAGAGGAGGACTATGGAGTGGCTAGAGCCTGAAGGACAGCACAGAGGCACTCATCCTGGTTGCTCAGGAGCAGGCCCTGAGCACCAGAGCCATAGAGGCCCAGATATACCACACCAGACAAGACCCAAGGTGTAGGTTGTGCAAAGAGGCACCTGAGATGATCCAACACATAACTGCAGGGTGTAAGATGCTGGCAGGGAAAGCTTACATGGAACGCCATAACCAGGTGGCTGGCAAAGTCTACCGAAACATCTGTACGGAGTATGGACTGGAAAGCCCAAGGACAAGATGGGAAACACCTCCAAAGGTGGTGGAGAAAGACCGAGCGAAGATCCTGTGGGACTTCCAGATAAAGACTGACAAGATGGTAATGGCGAACCAACCAGATATCGTGATCATAGATAAAGGGCAGAGGAAAGCCGTTGTAGTGGATGTAGCGATCCCGAGTGATGGAATCATCAGAAAGAAAGAACACGAGATACTTGAGAAATACCAAAGGCTCAGAGAGGAGCTGGAAGCTAAAGGTGACAGTCGTGGCTGTGGTGGTCGGAGCACTCGGGGTAGTGACTCCCAAACTGGATGAATGGTTGCAACAGATCCCGAGAACAACATAGGACATCTCAGTCCAGAAAAGTGCAGTGCTGGGAACAGCAAGGATACTGCGCAGAACCATCAAGCTTCCTGGCCTCTGGTAGAGGACCCGAGCTGGATGTGGGACGGACACCACCCAAGGGGTGAGACAAGGATTTTTTTTTTAAATATATTTGTATTTTCCGGAATTTTCAGGAAAGTCCACTTTCATCTCTAAACAATACACATTATTATTATTTCCATTATCTTATATCTTAATATTTAAGTCTTCGAAAGACAAATTTAAAATGACGGTTGTTTTTGTTTCAGGCCTTCAGTAAGAAGAAAACCGATGACAGGAAGGAGTGGCTCACCAACTTCATGGAGGACAGACGGCAAAGACGAATTCATGGTCTCCCTGAGGTTAGTGAATTCAATATAATTTCTCGGTGTATATGTTTTCCAACATACTGCACCTATTCATAAGATATTCATAAGATATCCTTTATTCGTCCCAGTGTGGGACGAATAAAGGATATCTTATCTTATGAGGCCCACCACACATTCCACTTTGCAGCCAAACTCAACTTGGACCGAACCATTGCAAATAAAGGACAGTTGGTGACTTACACCCACTCATCGAACAATTCGTGAATGTCCTGTGATGTGAAATGGGTTTGCACATTTGGTATATTGTATTTTATCACTTTTATTAAACCGTAAAAGGAGTATCAGTCAAAGGAGAAGCAGGTTGCTACAGAGGGAGGGGGAGGAGATGCGCAAGAATAAAACAGAAGAGTGGTGATATATTGAAAGTTTCAGGTCGCTCACATTGACTTGAACCGGTATGTAACCTTTGTGCACATTCTACACATTCCTGTACATTTTGATGACACTCACAACTGGACTGCTCTGTTTGTCTGAGAAGACGTTTCACCACTCATCGCGGAAGGTTTCATCAGTTCATGCCACAAGGTTTGGTTAAGACAGACCGCCGGAAATGTTATCATTCTATTGGGAGGGAAACGACCATCGTTAATATGCCTGGCAGAGAGGCCTACATCGGTCAATAAGTCGTTGGTTGGAAACTCCTTCATTTAAATTACATTTATGTTACATTTACGTTTGAAAGGACGGCATTGTGTGTAGAGGATAGGTGAGGTCATAAGCCACTTGCTCCTGTTCCTCTGAAGCAGAGGTGAGCAAAGTACGGCCCACGGGCCAAATCCGGCCCGTTGGTCTTTTTAATCCGGCCCGCCGAAGGTTGGTACACAATTGAGGTTCGATGTGAATGATCGCATTCATTTCATTTGGACTTGTAATGACAGACATTTCAACGCCAGGTGGCGCAGTTACTTGAAGTTGGAGAGCACAGGAAGGGAGGGGGAGACCAAGAGAGAGGGAGAGAGATAGAGGGCGAAATCTTATCTACCACCTGCGGATCTCTGTCAAACGGAAATCCCCGAACCCGGTAAAAAAATCAACAAATAAAAAACAACAACAAATTTATGGATTAAACTCTCTACGACTCTTACATTAACGATCGATTCATAACGGAAGTTCCGGAACCCAGAAGCCATACAGAAGCCCGCAGTTGCGCCAACCCAAGCAACTCCAGCGCGATACGACGGAATAAGTGTATCCGCGCCTCTATTTTTCATCATTGGTTCCAAAACGGTAACATGCAAGTGACTCTTCATTGCAGTGAGTTTTACTGGAATTGCGAAAGTTTTTAATTTCATTCATTTACATTTACGTCCTGTATATCATGGCATCCAAACGAAGAGAAAGTGAAATTTATATGATTAAACGACGCAGGTTAAAAAGTACGAAACATTCAGGAGACGCTTGGAATCGGAAAGACTCAAATGTACGAGACTTAGAAAAACGAGGGAGCGATTCTTGGTCAGTCCGATTTTGGCTATTTCCATGCTCAGAGTGAATTGCTTGCGGATCGACGGACAGTCGAGTAAATGAACGGTTCCTGGAATGGTTTGACTGTTATCGTGCTAAAAACGTTCTGCAAACTGGACTGCTAATAAGATAGGAGGCTAGTTCCATAGCGCTAACTATGAGCATTGAAGACTTCGAAGCGTCCCGTGGCTGGCTTCAAAAGGTCGTTGCATGACATCAGCTGAGCAACGCTGTCATGTGTGATGATTGAGGGGAGGTCAAGTTAGAGGCAGCGAGTGAGTGGAAAGAAAAGCTTCCAGGTCCCTTACTTGTCTCATTTTGTAGCAAATAGTCCTAACTTTATTATAATTTGTTCATATACCTGAACTGTATGCTGCAGTTTTTGTGTTATAAACAGTTTTTGGGCAATATATTGTTGCACTTCGTTGCTTGTGTTATCACACATGTATGTTGTTTACATACTTGGACGTTCCTACAGGACATGTAATGTAGTTGTTTCACTGTTCTCATTAAAAAAAAAAGGATGCTAATACTTTATTGCTTTTGTTCTGTTGATGTTTGGTATGGACTGTCAACATATGCCGTGTTTTATATGTACCGTATCTTGTGCTGACCTGGCTCACCTGTCAAATTTTAGAAATCAGTGTGGCCCCTGAGCCAAAAAGTTTGCCCACCCCTGCTCTAAAGAGTACTCCCTCTCTTTTTGGTGCCGGTGGATCAGGGGTACCCAAACCTTTTGGACCGAAAATCTACTTTTCAATTAACCAACCTCTCACGATTGACCCGTTACCACGCACGAGCGCATACACACACACTTGGATACGCATGCCATGATGAGCAACAGCCGTAATGGCCCCTAAGATGAACAAAACAGAAAAATAAAGTAGACGCAAGAGTTTATGAGTTTGTTAAAAGGAAATCATTGCCTACCTTCGTGGAAGACCTGACGCAGGGGCATGCAACTCACTTTTGCAGACTGTTAACGATCGTAGCTCACGCGTACCGGTCACTGCCTTGAGTGTTTGACTTGACGCCTCTTCATTTCAGCAATACCTGTATGGAACGCAAGCCAGACATCTGTCCTACAACGACTTTATCAACAAGGAGCTGATTCTGTTCTCCAACTCTGATAATGAGAGATCCATTCCTTCATTGGTTGATGGTTTGTACAATCGATTTCTTTTTACTGATATTTTTCTCGAAAGGTATTAATTAATTCCATCGAAATAATTTTACATGTTGCCAAGCCAAGTTGATTAAAAAAAAAAACATCAACAAAAAACAGTGGATGTCATCAGGTTTTCATGGAATGATCAAACAAGAAAAATGTAGAAGAGTTCGGGCACCAAATACCAAAGCAATCTGTGATAATGATTAATTACAGCCTCATTATTAACATTAATTTGCACGTTAACTGTGTTTGAAGTGTACTTTATTAAAATTATTTTACACATTGGTTTAGTAGCCCTGTTCTGCAGAGGGCCACAGGTTGGGATGCAGAAATTTAATATTTTAGTACTTGAGTAGTCAATTGAAAATTCCATCATAAAAAAAAATATTTGGATAACATATTTTTACTTGAGCGATTATACATTATACAAAAGAGAGAACATAAAACATTTCAGGATGGTCCGGTAGTCGAGTTGGTTAGCACGTCGACTTCACAGTGCAGAGGTACCGGGTTCAATTCCAGGTCCGGCCTTCCTGTGTGGAGTTTGCATGTTCTCCCCGGGCCTGCGTGGGTTTTCTCCGGGTACTCCGGTTTCCTCCCACATTCCAAAAACATGCATGGCAGGCTGATTGAACACTCCAAATTGTCCCGAGGTGTGAGTGTGAGTGCAAATGGTTGTTCGTTTCTGTGTGCCCTGTAATTGGCTGGCAACCGGTTCAAGGTGTCCCCGGCCTACTGCCGGAAGACAGCTGGGATAGGCTCCAGCACCCCCGTGACCCTCGTGAGGATAAAGCGGTTCGGAAAATGAATGAATGAATGAATGAATGAATAAAACATTTCACTGAACAACGATCAGTTGGGGCCCGGTGGTCCAGTGGTTCGCGCGTCGACCTCACAGTACCAGGGTTACCGGGTTCAATTCCAGCTCCGGCCTCCATGTGTGGAGTTTGCATGTTCTCCCCGGGCCTGCGTGGGTTTTTCTCCTCGTACTCTGGTTTCCTCCCACGTTCCAAAAGGCAGGCTGATTGAACACTCTAAATTGTCCCTAGGTGTGAGTGTGAGCGCTGATGGTTGTTTGTCTCGATGTGCCCTGCGATTGGCTGGCAACCGATTCGGGATGTCCCCTGCCTACTGCCCGAAGACAGCTGGGATAGGCTCCAGCAACCCCCGTGACCCGAGTGAGGATAAAGCAGTTCGGAAAATTAATGAATGAAAGTTTGACAATTCATACGAAATGTTCAGGAAAAGGGCGGCCCGGTAGTCCAGTGGTTAGCACGTCGACTTCACAGTGCAGGGGTATCGGGTTCACTTCCAGCTCCAGCCTCCCTGTGTGGAGTTTGCATGTTCTCCCCGGGCCTGCGTGGGTTTTCTCCGGGAACTCCAGTTTCCTCCCACATTCCAAAAACATGCATGGCAGGCTGATTGATCACTCTAGATTGTCCCTAGGTGTGAGTGAGGGCGTGCATGGTTGTTCGTCTCTGTGTGCCCTGCGATTGGCTGGCTACCAATTTGGGGGGTTCCCCGCCTACTGCCCGAAGAGAGCTGGGATAGGCTCCAGCACCCCCGCGACCCTAGTGAGGATGAAGCGGTTCGGAAGATGAATTGAATGAATGAATGTTCAGGAAAAGATTATCTTGGCAGCTCTGCATTCTGTGTCTGTGGGAACTCTGCCCTTCCATGCTAATTTGTGAAATCATCTTCATCATTTCGATATGTTGACCCAGTGACTCATGTTTTGTTTGTTGTCTGTAACTAACCTGAATGTATCCTGTTTGTGTTATTTAGGCTTAAAGCCTGGCCAAAGAAAAGTGCTTTTCACTTGCTTGAAGAGGAATGACAAGAGGGAGGTGAAAGTTGCACAGCTCGCTGGTTCAGTGGCAGAGATGTCTGCTTATCATCACGGAGAGGTACACTTAACTGAACTGCAAAAAAACAACAGAAATCATCGCAATGAGGAAGATATTTTCATACGACTCCATTTTTTGTACAAATCAAAGCCTATACTGTAATTTAAAAATCTTTTTTTTATGTAGCACGTGTGATGCACACCCACTTTCTGTTACAATGAACCAGGAGGCGTTGACCGTATGGTTGTAATATAACCAGAAATTGCTAATCAGAACAAATAAATGTATTTGAGTCATGCCACTTACTATTTGTCACTTGAACTAAGTATTCCTCATCCATTTTTCTTTTTAGCAAGCGCTCATGATGACCATTGTCAACTTGGCTCAAAACTTTGTGGGCAGTAACAACGTCAACATCCTGCAGCCCCTTGGCCAGTTTGGCACTCGCATCAATGGAGGCAAAGATGCTGCCAGCCCTCGTTATATCTTCACTATGCTTAGGTAAAGCCATTAACTTAATTCATGCCAGTTGATGATATCAATGCTCGTCCTTGGAAGGTGTGACTTTACGGAATGTCAGACATAAGGAAGAGGATGTATTCATGTGTGTTGCTCTTGCATGCGCTGAAGACAACTCAAATAGCGCACATTTTGTCAAGCTTACGGTATTTAAAATCATTCGACTCCCTCAGGAGTCATGAGAGGTATCCCGGTTGTCTGTATTTTGTTACAAAAGTCAAAAAAAGAAGCCTGTGTTGATGCCAGTGTGTGTTATGGTCCATCCCAAAAAAATGTTTTCCCTGATTTTCAGCCATTTTGCCAAATTCTTCCGAAAAAAGATTTTCCTTCAGTTTCTATCTATCTGAAAGGCGGTCCCTGTTCAGTCTATGATGCACAGTTGACATCCATTGTCTAAACAATGTTGTTCAGTCTTGGGCCAGTTGTGGGTCATTCCACCTTAGTTTAACCAATGAGCGAAACACGACCTTTCCAGATTTTGCTGAAATTTTGTCTGGAGACATTTGCAGACATTTTAATTGAATATTTTATCAAAGGCATTTTCTTTTCATATGGATCACGTGTCTATCTCGATACATATTGATCTTGAATTATCGTCCAGCCCTCGCCCCTTCTATGGTCTGATGAAAGGGACTGCTGGCGATTACACCTGATTACTATTTTTTCAAACTCAATATTTGGTGGGGAACTGCATAAGGTCCACCTGCGCAATGCTCGAGCTGACCCTTTGGATGGCGCAAAATAGTTGGATTATAAAAAACAACAACAAGCTAACATGAGGTTGGGAATAACGAGTTAAAAACCATACAGTGAACTAAGAACTAATATTAGTTAGTGTTTCCATACATTTTTAGACCCTCAAAATCAGTGTTGTTTTGTTGGAGAACAGCATGTTGCCACGGCAACAGCATTTCATGAAAAATGACAAATTTCGTGTTTTAACATCATGAAGGCCGAAACACTCTTCTGAGCGAATAGGTAGACCTGGTTAACCCAGTAGGCGATCAGCGTTAAATCATAAAACATCTATTTATCTATTTATTCATCTACGGTATATATTGAGGATGATCAACGTCTTGAGGCTTTTCTGAAAAATTTATTTTTGACTTCTGATTTTAAAACTAGTTATTCATCAATTTGTTGTGCGCTGTGTATGTAATATGTGGAGGGGATTAAACATTTCTATGGTTTCCTAAAAATTCATAACGGCCCTCCATGGGAAACCGTAACTACAATGTGGCCCACGACAAAAATAAGTTTGACACCCCTGATTTAGACAGAACTTAAATTAGCGGTGTGTGACCGACTTACGAATCATGGTCAGTGTTTTGAGGAGCGTGGCGCGAGGAACGTTGCAATTACGAGACATGACATGAGCACTTTTGTGAAGGCAGAGTGTTTTAGGTCCCCAAAAGTGCAATTCATTTCAGAGAAAAAAAAACCCACGAAAAACAAAAGGGACCTTGCAGTGGTCACTGCTCAGGCCCTAATAATATTAATCATGATAAAATAATAATTTCTTTAAAAACAATAGGAACCTCGCAGCGGTTGCTGTTCTGGCCCTCATAAAAAACTAGAATGGCGAGCAGCTAGAAAGGCCACGTTGGAGTACTGACTCATTGAAATTGTATTGTAAAAGACAGTAAACCTGTAACATTTTTTTGCCAGGCTTGATGAAGTTTCCGCGCGTTCAAATGCTCATATGTGGTATCTCTTGAATGTTTCCTCTTCATGCCCAGTATGGCATTTTGAGTTTTTCCCTTGCTTGGTTTGGTGGTTTGAATCATGGAATGTCGACAATCTTTGTCAGCTGTGAGCCTGTGAAGCCTATTATTATTAATTTGAGACTATTTTGTGAGTAAAAGCGAAACCAATAATCTTAAAATGATTTACCTTTATTCTTAACTGCTCTTGGCTTAATTCCTATTTAGCTTCGGTTAGTAAGAGACATTTATTTAATGCCTCATGCATATTATTTGCAGCTGCTCATGCATAAATTGATCTGTCCATGAGCATAACTTGAAAATGTACTCCATTCATTCATTTTCCGATCCGCTTATCCTCACGAGGGTCGCGGCGGGTGCTGGAGCCTATCCCAGCTGTCTTCGGGCAGTAAGCGAAGGACACCCTGAACTGGCTACCAGCCAATCTCTGGAGACACACATAGACAAATAACCATCCGCGCTCACATGCACACCTAGGGACAATTTGGAGCGTTCAATCAGCCTGCCATGCATGTTTTTGGAATGTGGGAGGAAACCGCAGTACCCGGAGAAAACCCACGCAAGCCCGGGGAGAACATGGTCCCTCTGCACTGTGAGGTCGACGCGCAAACCACTGGACCACCGGGCCTCCATTCACTTGTACAAAAAAAAAAAGAAAAAAATTGATCAGAACATCCCGAACAAATTTGCAATCATGTGCAGGTACATGTTTTAGTATATGTCAATTAAAAAAAAAAAAAAAAAGAATCACAAATGTCATGATTGTGATGCATTTGAAGGTCAGACATTGTTTGTGTTAGTTTGAGTCAATGAACTCCATATGGGTATCCCATGACTGATAACTTTGTCTCAATTCCGACAGTCCTCTTGCCAAGCTGTTGTTTCCAGCGGTGGACTCCAACCTGCTAAAATTCCTTTATGATGACAACCAGAAGGTGGAGCCAGAGTGGTACATTCCCATCATTCCAATGGTGCTTATAAACGGTGCAGAGGGCATTGGAACCGGTTGGGCATGTAAGATCCCCAACTACGACCCCCGAGAGATCGTCAACAACATCAGCCGGCTGCTAAACCACGAAGACCCACTGCCAATGGTAAACTCGCTTGAGAATTGGAATATTATTGTTTTAAATTGCACCTCTGCAATTTCAACGATATGATGCATTTGTGGCTGACAGTGAAGGATGTCCTTCGCTTGTCAGCCTCACAACAAAAAGGTTCTTGGTTCGCTTTCTGTGTGGAGTTTCCTCCTGTAGTCCAAAAGCATGCCTGGTATGTTAGTTTAAGACAAGATGTCAATGTAAGTGTGAATTAGAAGTTTTCTGAATGTGCCGCGCGATTGACTAGCAACCAGTGTACGCCCCGCCGACCACACGAGTGACTTGGAATTGACCCTGAACAGGATAAGTGGTCAATGCTAGTTGAATTACGGGCCAGTACCCCAATCCCCATCCTCTACATCTAAACTGCCTGGAGGATTTGGATGGTTGCGTCAGAAAGGGCATTCAAATTAAAAGCTGTGCCAGACAAGTCCCGAACAATTAAACAACTTTTTACATGCATGTCTATGATGTCAGTCCTGAAATCAGTTGGTAGGACAAAAGTCCCGATCAAAGAATGGGAATCAAGACTTTGTATTTAAAAAAAAAAAAAAGTGTTGAATTTCACAACTTTTTTTATTTGTCCAACCTTTTTTTCCTAAAAGCTTCCCAGATATAAAAACTTCAAAGGGGTGATCCACGAACTGGGTCCGAACCAGTACCTGGTTAGTGGAGAGGTGTCAGTCCTTGACAAAAACACCATTGAGATCACAGAACTTCCCGTACGAACATGGACACAGGTATGCTTTGGCTCTTTATCACGTCTGTATACGATGCACTTGTAGAATGTCTTCATTCAGAAGAACAATGGTATTTTATCACAGAAGAAAAGAAGTAAAATCATCATGTGTATTTGGACTTTTGAGGCAGTACTTGAACACCATGTGGCAAAATTCTTTCTTTTCTTTCGTCCTCTTGCACTTCATGGCGCGTGGAGCCAACCATAGCTAGCTGGTCTCTGCCTCTGGATCTATTGTGGGCAAGATGTTGAGCTTGTGGCAGGGTCACATCGCAGGCCCCAAGTTCCAGGGCTATTAGGTCCAGCCACCGAGTGCGGCGGGCATATCTGGGTCGTCTCCAGCCAGCTTGCTGGGAGTTGAAGGCCAAGATGGTGCTGGTTGGGTGTTCCTGGGGCAGGCGAATGACATGACCATACCATCGCACTTGCTGCATTGCCGCAAGACGGGAGGCTGGCGGCTGATTGGTTTTGTCTCTTAGAGCCTGATCTGTGATATGCTGAGTCCATGGAATACCTTCAATCCTCCTGAGGGCCCTTTGAGTTAAAGCCATCAAGCCTGGCCGCAAGAATGTTATTCAGTGGCTAGTTTTCAGAGCTGTACAGGAGGACGGAGATGACTGACCGAGGCATTGTAGACTTTGAGCTTTGTTGCCTGGGATATGTGCCGGTGGCGCCACAGCCGTCTCCACAAGAACTGCATGACAGAGGCTGCTAGGGCACGGCAACGATCGACCTCTGTTTGGAGGTCTCCATTGTTGGTCACTGCCGAGCAGAGATATTTAAAGGTGGGGACAAAGTGGATAGGGGTGGGTCAGGTCCATCGCCGACATGCATCAATTCTGTCTTGGCCCAACTTATTTTAAGGCCAAGCTTTTTGGACTCCTCTTTGAACACTGAGAGCCTCATGAAGCTGATCGGCAGTCTCGCTGAACAGGACGGTGTTTGCTTTAGTAGGTTTCCTAACTATTTTTTTTTTCACCATGTTGCGTAGTTGACCCTGCGATGGCTAGTCAGCTGGTGGGGCTGCCACCTTACAGCACAGTGACGGGCTGAGAAGCCCTGACATAAGTCAGGGGCGGAACTGCTCATTTGTGCCATCCTAGTGTCGTAAGCCGCCCAGGTTGACATGCTCCCCATGCACCGAGCCCGGGCAGGCACTCGCTAGGTTTAAGCTGTCACACCTCGACAAGGTTCCACAGTTCCTATTCCTGGTGGGGTTAGGCCCCCAGGAAGGTGACAGCGCGGGGGCCTGAATCAATTTCAATGCGGCGCCCTGCATGTGGCTTGGGCAGTGGACACATTGCTAAACACAAGAACTGCCCCCGGGCCCAGTTGACAACTTAGGCTAATGTACCATATTTTTCGGACTATAAGTCGCTCCTGAGTATAAGTCGCACCAGCCATAAAATGCATAATAAAATAACAAAAAAACACGCACACTGGAGTATAAGTCGCATTTTGGGGAGAAATTTATGTGATAAAATCCAACACCAAGAACAGACATGTCATCTTTGAAGGCAAATAAAAATAAAACAACAGGCTGAATAAGAGTACGATATGCTAACGTTACATGACGTATAAACAATGAACTGAGAATGTGCCCGGTATGTTCACGCAACATATTAAGAGTTATTCAGATAACTGTAGCATAATGATCATGCTAACAAGTTTACCAAACCATTAGTGTCACTCCAAATCACTAAATCCAATGAAATCTTCATCCTCGGTGTCACTTTTAAGCAACTCTGCCAACTTCGGAGGTAGAAGATGCGGTGCTTCCTCTTCTACTTCGCTGACGTCAGAGTCATCGTAGTTTTTTATTTTTTTGTCAATGTGGAAAGCATCAACACAGACCTAGAGCCCCCTCTTGCGATTTAATGTGAAAATAACACGTCAAATGATAGAATGTGTTAATTATTTCACACATAAGTCGCTCCAGAGTATAAGTCGCAACCCCGGCCAAACTGAAAAAAACTGCGACTTATAGTCCGGAAAATACGGTACATAGCGCTGGTTACAAGAAGTGCAACCTAGAATACTGTTTGGCAGTAAGCCTCACTGTATTGCAGAAAAGTCTCGTCCCCTCACTGAAGATTACTGTAGCTCCTCGGGTACACAGCTAGCTTTTGTTTACATAGTTTAGAGAAGGAATGTCTCTTGCACCAGTCAGACAAACATTTGTCTAATGCAGGGGTAGGGAACTCCAGTTTCTTAAGCGCCATCTCTTGCCTGTTTTCAATCTCTCTCTACTTCAACACACCTGATTCAAACGATCAGCTCATCAGCTAGCTCTGTAGAAGCCCGAATCAATCATCATCAATTGAATCAGGTGTGTTGGAGTAGGCAGAGATTGAAAACAGGCAGGATATGGTTCTCAAGGAACCGGGGTTCCCAACCCCTGCTCTAATGAGTCACAGGAATGCAAAATCCTAAAAAAATGAGTTTTTATCAAGTCAATATTCAAGTTTCTAACGAAAAATGCCGAAACACATTTTTTGAAGAGGACAACACTCATTTTTCTCCCATTTTCTGGAAAGCAATCCACAAACTGCTAAATATTTCTTTTTTGATTTAGTATATGATGTTCAGTGTTTACAATGCATGAAAATAAAAATGATAAGACTGCTATTGTCAGATTTTGATCTTTTTAAACACACTGCTATTATTTTGAACACAATTGTATGTCAAATGGATGGATGAGAACTAACGCGGAACATACTGTAGCTGCCATCTCTGCTGTCATATAGACTTATAAGGAATCTGTGCTGGAGCCGATGCTGCAGGGGACCGAGAAAACGCCATCACTCATCAGCGATTACAAGGAGTACCACACAGATTCGACTGTGAAGTTTGTGGTTCGCATGTCTGATGAGAAACTAGCGCAGGCTGAGGCAGCTGGTCTCCACAAAGTCTTCAAGCTTCAGTCCAGCCTCACCTGCAACTCAATGGTAAACATTCATTCAACCTAAAATCGACTGCAGATTAAGTTATGCTGTGGATTAAAGATGCTGTGTGGTAAGAGTATTTTTTTCTGTTGATTTGTAGGTTCTTTTCGACCACATGGGTTGTCTAAAGCGATATGATTCAGTCCAAGACATTCTAAGAGAGTTCTTTGAGCTGCGCCTACATTACTACAAACTTCGAAAAGACTGGTTGATTGGTAGCCTTGGAGCTGAAGCGGCTAAACTGTCCAATCAAGCTCGTTTTGTTTTGGAGAAGATCGAAGGAAAAATTTCAATTGGTAAGTGGGTTGAAAATATTCAAATCTTCAATCTGATATGTCATGCCTATTTTGTGTCTCAACAGAGAACAAATCCAAGCGCGAGCTAATCCGCATGTTGGTCCAGAAAGGCTATGAGTCTGATCCTGTAGCTGCCTGGAACAAGGCTCAAGAAAAGGTACGGTTATCCACATGGAAGCTGTGCTTGAATCAAATATTCATGTTAGTAAATTATGAGGCCAAATATATATTTTTACGAGTACCTATGTAAAGAGAAAAATACATATTTAGGTCAGACTGACTGGGTAAACAGGTAAACATCCCCTTTTGAATCAGCCTGATCAGTCATTTGCTCAAAGCTCATCCTTCGACGAATGAGATGGCGAAAAGAAAAAAAGATGACGAGTGTCGTACACTTCTGGACGAATGGACCAAAGGATTCGCCTTTGTGTAGAGTATAGGTTCTGCGGTGTGTCGAATTTGCAATGACAAAATACCATTGAAGTCAAAACAGTCAAATGTAAAGCGGCACTTTGACACGCGCCATGCTACGTTCGCATCAAAATACCCTGCGGGAGACAGCAGCAACTCCACGTATGGACCCGGCAAGCTGACTATAATTTCGCTAGCTTTGCTGGATCTTGAGCAATTGTGAGGAACGGGAAACCATTCACAGTAATGGTGAGTATTATAACAAAATTATATTCTATATATATAATGATATAAATTATATAAATTTATAATTAGATAAACATTCATATAAAATTATATATATATATCCTCTCACTGAAATACATTTCCAAATATTTTGCTTTTGTGGCTCTCGTAATCAAAAAGGTTCCCGGCCCCCGGCATAGACACGTATCTATCTACACACATTCAATCGATGTAGGTCCCTCTTAGCCATTGGTATGCCAGGATGATGCTCATTCGTAGCCAATGGCAGAGCAGCTATGAGAATGTTGCGTTCAGGAAACTCAGAGCTGCAAATAGCAGCAGGCCATACTGTATTTTTACCTTTCGTATCTTGTAATTTCTTTCGTAACAAGAGGCAATATTTTCCCGTTGAGGCGTTTTGTAACTTGAAAATTTCGTATGAAGAGATGTTTGGAAGTAGAGGTACCACTGTATTATTACTTTCTGAAAAAAAAAGCTTTTCATGACAATGTCAATCACTTAAATTAACACAAAGAGCCTTCTGTAAAAAAAACATTGATCAGTATGGTATTTATTTTTACTCTTATCACTGAAAGAGTGAGTGAATGTTTCACACTTTAATGACAGGTTGCTTTGACTTCTTTCTTTCTTCCACTAGATGTCCCTAATGTTATGTTCACTGAAGCTCCGAATCTGCATCTCGAGCAATTTGATTAACTTCCTTTTCCAGTACCTTCTTGATTTGATTAAATTATGGTCAAAAAAATAACATTGGATTTGTGTTGCGATTATTTTTTTGTCTCTCACAGGCTCAAGAAGAAGATGATCACGATGGAAATGAGAGTGACAGCTCGTTGCACTCTGGTACGTCATCAGGCCCAAATTTTAATTACATCCTCAACATGTCTCTATGGTGCTTGACAAAAGAGAAAGTGGAGGAACTCCTGAAACAACGAGACCAGAAGGTAAGTTCTGCACCTTTCTTTTTCTTATCTGCATGGGGAACGCCATTCTTGATTATTAGTCTGCATTTTGTTAATGCAGCCTTACAAGCCTGTGCAAACCTGTCACAAGTTGTGTTAGGCTGGGCATCCGGCTTTAAACTTTGCCAAACAATTATGAGCGTTCATCCAAAAATTTCATACTGGATCAGTCATGGCCCATGTCGAAAACGAGGGGCAGGCGCAAAGCGGGTTTCAGTGGCAGAAAGAGAAGTGAAAAGTACAAAGACTAAAACTGAATTTAAGAACTTTGAATGTCGGGACTTGGACAGAAAAGGCTAGGGAGTTGTTTGACACGATGATGAGAAGAAAGGTACATTTATTGTGCGTCCCAGAGTGCAGTTGGAAAGACACTAAGGCAAAAAAACTTGGGAGCAAGGATCTAACTGTGATATAAAGGTGTAGATGGAAAGATAAATGGAGTAGGTGTTATCTTAAAGCAGTGGTGTCAAACTCATTTTAGTCGCGGGCCAATTTGGAGTTACATCTTCCCTCGGAGGTCCGTTGTGACAGTGAAACCACAAAATTATTACCGTACTTTCCGTACTATAGGGCGCACCAAAAAGTCTTCCATTTTCTTAAAAGCTCACCGAGCGCCTTAAAATCTGGTACGCCTTGTGTATGTATGGTCATGACGGTAATATGTCAACTCCAAAATGGTTCCTTGCTGGAGACATGCTTACAATGTTATAACTTGCTGTTGGTTCAGTGAATTGTGTCGCTGCTTAATAAATACGTTTTTGTTGCTGCTCCAAAAAAAGGAGAGCTGTGGTATTGTTTTTTTAAAACAGTCTCAACAAATGAAGGTACGTCTTTGCCCGTCTCCGTGCCTTCTCTTCTTCAGTTCTACTCGAGAGGCGTTCAAGACCGCTTCCGAAAAACGTAAACTAACGATTACTTCAATGAAACTACGAAAATTGAAAATAATACATCAAAACTGAAAAGCAAGCGAGGACATCCCAAAATAAATTCTATAGCCCCCCCGCCCCCACACACAGAATTGTCGTTCGCCCTCAGAGATACCTCCCACCGATATTGAAGACAATTTTCCCTATGTGCCGAGTCATTTCTTTAACTTTGTCCGAGAAAAACTCTGACACCATCCAAGGGGTGGGACGAGGATATACAGACGCTCCCCCAGGTAACGAACGAGATACGTTCCGAAGGATCGTTCGCTGGCTGAATTCGTACGTAAGTTGCTTCAGTGCTATATTTTGTATGGAATGTATGTTTAAGGCTTATATAAGTATGTTTAAGGCTTATATAAGTGTAATAAAATGAAGTTTAACATACTTTTGGAAGATGTACTCGAAGGCTTAAGGAGATGATGGAGGGGGAGAGAG
>NW_017806238.1:40704-43888 GCF_001891065.2 Hippocampus comes
ATATATAGTGTTAGTGCCTCAACATGCCTACGCTCGTGAAAGCAAAACAACGAACTGAAACGCGTGTTCGTTCAATGTTGTCATCTAGTATCCGGATTAATTTTAGGCAATTTTCCAGGGGAGTTACAATGAAAATTTGAAAATCCGGAATTCCGGGAAAATCCGGAGGACTTTCATCACTGATACTTTAAGTTAAGAGTTCCAATGAGAATATGACTATTATAACATTGAAGTATTCATTGTTTTAAAACTTGCATCGGAGAATGACAGACTCAAGTGTGGTGGGGCCACTTTTGTTTGAGACACTCATATTATTTTGAAATAGCCTTCAAGCTATTTCGAGCTGCAGTGTCCCCCGTAAAAATAAATATTTCTTAAACTATCTATCAAAAATATTTTATGAGGGTTTTTCAATAAATAAGGTGAATTTTTCGGTACAAGGACTTCGAAGACAGATGGAGCTAGTTTTTTTTTTTTTTTTTTCAATGTAGTCTCCTAACACGGTCACACACTTTTCCCATCTGTGCACAAGCTTCCACATTCCCTCAGCGTAAAAATCTTTGGACTGACGTCTCAGCCAATCGCTCACAACACTTTTGACTTTCAAACGTCATTTTCAAACTTGGTGCCTCACGTGAACGCCTGAAAGGACCAAACAGGTGAAATTCTGAAAGGGCAATGTCTCGGCTAGAAGGGGATGAGGGAGCAGTTCCTAGCCGAGCTCGTTGATGGTCTGCACCGTTCGGGCTGCTGTGTGTGAGGTCTTGCATTGTTATGATGCAAGATGACTCCGTCTGACCGATAACCCCTGCGTTTGTTCTTTATGTCTTTCTTTACCTGCCTCAGCAATTCGCAGTGGTTAGCACCAAGTTTGAAAATGACGATGAAGTTGAGGTCACAAGATAGTTTTTTTTTTTTCTTTCTTAAATTTTTTTGCAGTGAACAAGCCAAAAGGAAAAGAAATGAATAGTCCTCATTTTATTATTGCTCTACAGCTCTTAACCCAAGTTGGATTTCAGTGGCATATAATTGCCAAAATAGTTAATGGTGTGTTACTTATTATTCCTCTCTTTTTTTCCTCTTGTGCAGACAGGAGAGCTACAGAATCTCAAGGAGAAATCACCAGAGGATCTCTGGAAGGAGGACTTGGCAGTTTTCATCGAAGAATTAGATGTAAGTGTTTTTACAGTGGGCGGCCCGGTGGACGAGTGGTTAGCACGTGCAGAGGTGCGGTGTGCGATTCCGCCTACGGCCTTCTTGTGTAGAGTTTGCATGTTCTCCCCGTGCCTCCGTGGGCTTTCTCCGGGTCCTCCGGTTTCCTCCCACATTCCAAAAACATGCATGGCAGACTGTTTGAACACTCTAAATTGTCCCTCGACGTGAGTGTGAGCGCGAATGGTTGTTCGTCTCTGTGTGCCCTGCGATTGGCAGGCAACCGGTTCATGGTGTCCCCCGCCTACTGCTCGAAGACGGCTGGGATCGGCTCCAGCACCCCCTGCGACCCTCGTGAGGATAAATGAATGGATGGATCAATTAATAGCATCCACACAGATACACAAATCTTTTTTTCTCCCATTGCTTTTTTAATGCAATATGGAACCAACCCATGTTCTACTACTTATTGCAAAAAAAAAAAAAAATGGAACATGGTAGGAACCAACTTTTTTGTGCAATGAAAGAAGAGTCTCATCTCTCATTTCGTTGTTTGTGTTTTCACAGAAATAAAACCCAATTTTCTTTGAGCCTTGAAAGATAAGTCAGAATGCTCTAAATTGGTATGCACTCGAGGTTTTTTTGTTTGTTCTTTTTTTAATTGACCAGTATTGAAAGAGTTCAAGCAAGTTTTTTTCGAAGTTTGAAGACACTTCGCTCAAAAGTTGACTCAAACGTTTTATAAAACCCAAGCTGAGAACTTCACCTACTTTGCCGTAGAGGTCTGGTCTTTTCCCTCTGACCACCGAAAGCGCTCTATTCAATAAATTCCCTGAAGATAACAGATTGTGTGAGACGTGACTGAAATTACATGGAAAGTAAATCACCTTTTCTCCGATATTGTATATTTTATGACTGAAGTGAATGTTTTGTTCATGTGTGGGTTTTCCGAAACAAAAGAGTTTCTCCAGAGAATTTGGAGGTGGTCGGTTACTTGCTGAAAGTTCAAGGAGTGGTTAAAAAAAATAGATACGTTACTGTTTTTGTTTGGTTTTCCCCATCAGAATTTTGAGGCACTTGAGCGAGAAGATCAAAATATCGGGAAAGTCATCAAACTTGTGAAAGGTAAAGTTGGTAAACCCAAAGCAAAGAAGCTGAATCTCGAGGAGACGATGCCCTCACCATTTGGCCGCAGGGTGGATCCTCCATCTCTGCTGCTGAAATCGGATGCAACGAAGAAACTGACCAAAAAGCGGAAGGTAACATCTTTATTAATTTTTCAGAAGCCAGAACATTTGTATATCGTACATCAAATATTTTGCGTTGTCCATGTGTGTGAAACTATTGATTTTTCACATGCCAAATTAAGACTTTTCATGAAAATAGGGATGACAAATAAAAACCCTCAATTCTTTCAATAATGATGGGATTGGTGTCACGTTTTGCGTGATGGTATTTATTGTAGTACCCCAAAAAGCAGGAAGGCAAGTAGGAGCAGGGTGGCTGACCGAGATGTATTTTACAAAATGTAAACAGGAATACACTGGAGAAACTAACTCAAAAACTCACTCAAATAAAGACCGGAAAAATCACAAGAAATCAGAGTAGCAAAAAACCTAAGACAGAAAAGAAAATATGACACGTGCATAGAAACGCACACAAGGATCCGACAAAGAATGGTCGGGCACGGAGTCCTTTTAACCAAACAATAACAAATGAAACAATGACGAACAGGTGTGCCACTGCAAGAGGAGCCTGACAGTGCCACCTGTTGGTCACAAACAGAACCACCCTAACAATTGGTATGGATCTACGAAACAAAATCGAATAAATAAAATGACATCAGGTGTGCCAATCTTGAAATATTTCCTCATTTTACATTGTCATTCAAAATGTTTTCTTGCCAAATTTCATCAAAGTAGCAAGGCTTTAATGATTTTTCCAAAAGACAATCTAAATTGTGAGAAACATGATAGATGTACAGGTACCTACTTTATATATATATATATATATATATATATGTGTGTGTGTG
>NW_017806238.1:43963-78433 GCF_001891065.2 Hippocampus comes
TATATATATATATATATACCGTATTTAGATATGTATAGAGAGAGAAAAAGAGGCTAAAAGAGAGAGAGAGAGAGATGTATATAGTCTATTTGGGTAATGTGAGGCAAGAATCTTTGAGAGAAACAAGCCCCACAAAGGCGATGTTTTGGTTTCAGATTGACTCTGACCCAGTTCTGAAGTTGGAAGGTGATGATGATCTTTTGGGCCAAGATGCCACAACAGGTGAAAGCTCTGTCGTCAAACCAAAGACTCCACGTGTAAAGAAGGACAAAAAAGAACCAGGTAAGAATTTTTACCTTGGTACTTTGGTTGTTGCATCCAAAATAGGCTTCAGTGGCTTATAGGTTCTTCAATATTAATTGTTAATCTTGTTTGTATTGATTTATCATTTGAAATAAGTCGAACACAAAAAAACCCAAATGAAATCACATGACATTTTAGTTGCATTTGTCCCGCAGGAGTTCCCAGATTGAGAAAAACGCCAGGACCCAAAGGAAGCCCTGTAAAGAAGGTGAAAAAACGAAATCCCTGGTCGGAAGATGATTCTAATTCAGACAGTGATCTGGAGAATAGTCAGCCTGTCATCCCCAGGGAGACCAAGTCTCAGAGGGCATCAGGTACGGTTGACGGTGAAAGTAGCCGTTTGGTATGAATAACTAGATACTCTGCATTATAAATCGCGTTGTTTCATCACATTTTGAAATTTGTACAGAAGGGATTGTTGATAGCAGACGGTTCCATTCTGAGCTCATGACTTGCATGTGGTGACCGCAGCTGCTTCAGTCAAACGTTCTGGCTTCGAATATCAGCTGGTATCTTTGCATCGGGGTTGCACGTTTCTCACATGGGTTTTCTCCAGCTAATCCGTATCACGTCATTTCAAAAATGTGACTCATATTTTCTCCAAATTAATAATCGAAATTAGTTCACCATGGAATTTGTGTTATTGTTGATATATTTCAATGGAATTATTTTATCACAATTAGTCATTAGCAGGGGAGACATCGGAACAAACAACCATTCACACTCACATTCACATTCACACATGGACAATTTTGTCTCCAGTTCATCTAACAAGGTTGTTTTGGGAATTTGGGAAGAAGCCTGAGTACCACGCAAGCGAGAGAACAATACAAAGTGCTTTACATTGAACATTAAAAGCATGACAGAAAGAGAAACAAAATATGAAGATATTGCAAAAATGATCAGCAGTCATCTAAAATAATGTGATAAAAAGGATCACAACCAAGCATCAGTCCGGATGAATTAAAAGATAACATCTTGAAATGAAGTGATAGTTTGAGCAGAATTCGTTCCATATGTGCGGAGCACTGTAACTAAGTGCTGCTTCACTTTGTTTGGTTCTGGGAACACATAATGGACCTGTCCCAGCCAACGTGAGTGGTCTGGATGCTTTGGAGCACATATGTCAAAGTGCCGGCCCGCGGGCCACATCCGGCCCGCGAGAATGTTTTCAGTGGCCCCTGGGATGATATTGATTTATTATTAGAACCGGCCCGCGGACCGCAGCAAGCCGAGAGCCCGCAGATCTTTTAAACGCACCAATACTACATTTCCCACAATGCAACGGTGACGCGCCAAGCAGTAGGCCGCTTTATTTAAATATTTATTAGTCTAGCAGTCGTTCCCATAACAGTGACATTAGCTTTCAGATACCCATCAAAAATGGCAAAACAGAAGGTGGACACTGAGAACCGGGGGTTTCAAACAAGGTGGGAGTCGAAGTACATGTTCATGGACGTAGCTGGAAAACCTGGGTGTCTTTTGTACGGAGAAAGTGTGGCGCGATTGAAATAGTGTAATCTGAGACGACATCATGAAACGAAACACGCGAACAAAAACAAGAACATGGACATGGAGGGGGAAGGGGGATTTCATTAAAAACGGTATACTTAAAGTTTGTGACGAAGTTTACCCCGAAAAAAAGCAACTCTTTTTAAACGTGAGCATTAGCAGAAACACAATTGCAGTGTTTCTGCAAAGATACGGCAGTGCGTGCTGCGCAGTTCGCCCGAGAGCCTGACCCCAAATATTGATGAACTTGTAGAAAAGTTAAGACACCACCGAGTATCAGCCTCAGCCTCAAAGAAGTGAATATTACTTATAATATACTGTGCAATCACATATTAAGCGTTTTTACTCAGTTCAAGTTTAAAAATTAAAGTATAATATTTGCTTTCGCTGCTTGTTACTTCTTGAAGAAAGTGTTGTTTTTGGTTTATACATTTTTGCACTTTATTTTATTGTATTTCAATCCAATTATGTTTTAAAAATATTTTATTCGAGTAAATGATCGAAAATTACTGCACTATTATTTGTTTTTCTTTTAAGTAACTTTAGCCTACTTTTGCTAAAAGAGAAAATATGGACTAGTGATAGTGCCTTGAATAATATCGGCTTTTTTCATTCATGTTATGGGTATTTTTATACAAAGGAAATTTTTTTTTGCCTGTTGAAAATTAAAGTTTACTGACATAGCCATAAAAAAATGTTGCTTTATTTATCTGACCGTATTGGAATGTATTTGTTAGGTTTTCAGTCAATTAAATTTGATTCAATAAACAATATGTGCTCATTTTTAAAATTTTCAATGAACATTCGATCAGTCCGGCCCTCGGCTTGCAGCAAAATTTTTTATCTGGCCCTCCGTCCATTTGACTTTGACACCCCTGCTTTGGAGGGTACTCGAAGATCTTCTGCAATGATTCTGGGGCATTGTCCCACACTGGTGTCATTATGGATGAAATACCATTAGGTCCATCAAAGATAATCCATTCTGTCTTTTCTGGATTGGGTTGGAGAAAATTCTGTCCATCCACTTATCCATTTGATGAATACATTTACGACTGGCTGTGGTCCTACTTTTACGAGCTTTGTGTGACTTTTTTCCTGCTGCCCCCCAAAAAAATGGACATTTTTTTAACATTGATATTGAACATTTTTTACAAGTTGTACAGTGGTATCTCTACTTACAAACGTTTCTTCTTTCGAAATTTTCAAGTTACGAAATGTCTCAACAGGAAAATGCCTTTAGTTATGAAAGAAATGTCAAGATACGAAAGGTAAAAATGCACTATGGGTTGCTACTTGCAGCTCCGAGTTTCCTGAACGCAACATTCTTGTCGCTGCTCTGCCATTGGCTATTCCCTAGCATCATCCTGGCACCCCATTGGCTAAGAGGGACTTCTACCGGATGTGTCAATGTACCAATGTGTGTAGATCAGGGGTGCCCAAACTTTTTGGACCAATGATCGACTTTTCGATCGATCTACCTCCTGTGATCGACCCGTTAGCGCGCACGCACATACACATGCACGCCATGATGAGCAACAGACTGACACAGGGACGTGACACACTTTTGCAGCCTGTTAACTATCATAGCTCACACGTACCGTTTTAAAGTACTTCCCTCGGCCCTCTAGATTCCAATTCTTTGCCCATGCCCTCGGTGAATTGTACACAAAAAAACTCTGAAAGAGAATAATGATAACGCTAAAAGATATAGCGCAACAGCTCTGGTCACAAGCTGCAATTGCAGACTGCTGAGCGCTAACAACTTCCGGTGACGCAGGTCACGCGCCACCATAGGTTCAAGATTCACCTGCTTTATTTTGTTTTTTTTTTTAAATACTTTTTGTGAAAATGAGACTTATAGGATGGTTAGGGTGCAATGTACATTAACACAAAAAATATATTACTAACATGCACCAAGACACACAAATGGTTGGTTGTTTTTTTTTTCTCCTCTACAACGCTCGCGATCGACTTGGCACCAGTCCGCAATCTACTGGTCGATCGTGATCGACGTAATGGGCACCTCTGGTGTAGATAGATAGATGTGTGTTTATGCAGCATCCTTGTCATTCGCCCCTCCAGCCATGAGGTGTTCTGATAGTTTTACATAAATGTGAACCCCCAGAAAAAGTGTTCACCAATCGGGCAATCGCTCACTCTGCTGATGTTTGCCTTGGACATTTTTGAAGGATTGTTCAAAGCCAACAAAAGCAGACGTCCTTTGCTCAGTTCTTTACAAAACCGCAGGAAAAAACCACTTCTGACAGAGATTATGAACTAAGGAGGGCAAAAAACGAGGACGCAGTTAGAAATTAAATGATCATCATTTTTATTCTTTATTCTTAGTTTTTTGGGGTTTTTTTTACATTATGCACAACTCGCATTTATTGTGCAATAATCTCATTTATAACATGTATTTGTTAAATATTTTTATGCATTTTTATGCTTGGGAAGACACTTATGTCTGAATTTTGGGAGGCTTGCAACGGATTAGGGCATTTTCCCGTTATGAAATTTCTTCCGGAACCAATTAATTTCGTCAGTAGAGGTACCACTGTATTTCACTTCCAACACATATGTTCAGTACGGCCAGATCTAGCTTTACATATATAATTTTGATTTATTTATTCATTTTTATGCCCCCTGTGGGACATAACAATGTTATGCTCATATCAAAGTACCGTATTTTCTGCACTAAAAGACGCACTGGATTATGAGGCACACCTTCAAATAATGGCCTATAATTTTAATTTTTTTCATATATTGCACGCACTGGACTATAAGGCGCAATCTACAATGCATCCACCAGATGGAGGTACAGGTACATCTTTGTCCGTCTCCGTGCCTTCTCTTCTTCCGTTCGACTCGAGAGGCATTCATGACGGCCTCCAAAAAACGTAAATTAAAGATCACTTCAATGAAACTATGAAAATTGAAAATACAGAAATGCTGCAAAACACAAAATCACAAAATAAATTCTAGAGCCCCATAGCTGCAACAGAACAATCAGATTTCAGTAAATTTGATCTTAGTTTTACTGTTTGGTGCCTACTACCATCTTTGTTACTGATTATTGCTTTATTGTTGCACATATGTTAGTTGCTCCATGTACAGCACTTTGTATGCAGCAATGGCTGTTTGAAAGTGCTCTATAAATACAGTTGAGTTGAGTTAACTTGGAGGAGACTGGACTGTCTCAGAAGTGTTTGTTATTTATTCCTTTGTTGTGTACTGTATTCACAAATGAGGAAATCACAAAATAAATTCTGTAGGGGGGCTATCGAATTTATTTTGTGATTTCCTCGCTTGATTTTCTGTTTTGATGCATTATTTTAAATTTTCGTAGTTTCATTGAAGGACTTGTTAATTTACGTTTTTCGGAGGCGGTCATGAATGCTTCTCGAGGCGAACGGAAGAAGAGAAAGCAGAGACAGACAAAGACGTACCTGTATTTGCTGAGACTGTGAAAACCATTAATAAAGTGTGCGTTTTAAAAAAACACCACCACAGTTCTCATTTTTTCGGAGCTGCAACAAAAACTTATTTAATAAAGCAGCGACACAGTTCACTGAACCAACAGCAAGTTATAACATTGTAAGCATGTCTCCAGCAAGGAGCCATCTTGGGGTCGATGTATTACCGTAATGACCATACACAAGGCGTACCGGATTTTAAGGCGCTCAGTGAGATGGAAGATTTTTGGTGCGCCTTATAGTGCAGAAAATACGGTAATATGCTGCATATATGTTTAAAAAAAACATTTTAGCATACAGGACTGTGACATAATACGGAACGTGCAAGTTTTTTTTTTTTTTCAGTACAGTAGGTCTTCAATGTATGTAATCAGAATCCCATTTTTAAATCCCTTAAGCTTTTTGATCCACATTGATTCCTCTGGACCTTTCTTAGACTTGATGGTGATTTCATATCAAAAAACAGTCTGATGCGAAACCCAATTAAAACAAGGCTCATCAATGTACAATACTTGGTAAAAAAAAAAAAACCCACAGCAATCCTAATTGCGTTTGACCCCTTCTCTGCTTCTTTCTTTCAGCATCCAAGCCAAAATACACATTCGATTTCTCGGAAGAGGAAGATGAGGGCGAGAATGCGAGTGATAACGACATTGTGTCCACTGAAGTGGACACGGCGGTGAAAGATCAGGCGAATGAATCTGAAATGAAGGAGCACGACAGTGACCGTGATGAAGATGACTTTGATGATGACAAAGACTCGGACTCTGCCAGCAACCAGAAGACCATGTACGATTTTTTTTTTACATGTACTCACATAAATTTTAACTATTGAGTGTGCTTGGAAGACACCGATCATCTGTAGCCCCTAGTTACCCGTTTCCCTTCTTCCCCATCACCTTCCATGTTTGCAATTCAAAACCACACAAATCACAGGTAACAATAGTTTTGCGTACCTTTTAATCCTTCTTTTCTAGGTCTCGGCCTGTGGCTAAAAAGAAAGAGACAGCCACAATTTTCTCCTCTAAATCGGTCTTCTCAGACAAGAGCAACGACAGTGGTGAGTGGTAACTTTGCTGTTCTTATCATGCACATATACAGCATATTACATAACTCACGCAGTCTCAAAAAACGTGTTTTCACGTGTTTTTGAATCCAAACATTCTGTGCCAAAAATGTGTTTTCACATCTTTCTTTTATGGGGGTGCATTGAGGAGTGTATGATACGGCTGTACTGGGAATTCAAAGCTTGGGAAGAGTGTTAAAATGACGCACGGCTGCCAACAAATGGTAGCAATGCATTTTAGATTGGAGCTTGGCCCTATTTGTGATTGCAACTGGCGGGATAATGAGGACATACTCGGGGATGAGATTTTTCCGCTTTTTGGCGGAATTCCGCTTTTTTTCCAGTCAAAATGGACCTATTCTATATTGTTCCAAATCCGTAAAAAAAAATGGTGGGGGGAGGAGTCCGGACTTGTCTTCGGTAGATTCGGGGCTTGTAATGTTTACAAGTAACGTTTGCAAGCATCCATTTTGAATCCCGTTTTTTTATCGCGAAGCGTTAGTTTGTCGTTACTTTCTATATGGGCTAAAACCAATGTCTTACTTGTTGTGATTGGTCGCTATATCGGCAAATGCAAATCACAACCAATCCGTGTTCGCCTTCCTAAACCCCTTTCACGTGAATGCCGAATGTTATCGAGACTCATGACGAAGCTAAAGTGCGTCAGATAGATGCGGATCTGAAAAACACGTTTCGATGGGACTGGTTGGATAGAAAGCTGACGGTGTCCCCAGTAGGAAACAGTAAAGAGGAACCATTGTGCTTGTGTTGGATTTCGTGAAAAAGCTCGATGTTGCCGGTAAAGCTCTGTGTACAGTGTGTGACGATGTCATTCTCTACGGATCGAGATGATGGAAAGCTTTACAGAGTCACGCAACCCCAGTGAAACACCGAAAACAGACATTTCTACTGAAAAGTAACTACTTGCTCTCAAGCGCTTTTCGACAGCCTGGAGCATGTGTAAAAACAAGAGGAGTTGGCTAAAAAGAGAGTGGAAAAAGCCGGGGAGTACCAATAAGCTTTTAGCGCTTGCTAAAAAGCTTAAAATGAAGAGAAAATAAAGTATTCTACCTCATGAAACTGTATATTGTTGTACATACTGTAAATAGACTTAATATAATAAAATACATCCATAACCCATATATAGTAAACAGTGTGGGACTTCACTATCACTGTATGAGGTAAGAATCAACAGCTTTTTATCACATTTACACAACACTTTATGAATACAAGTAATGAACAAATCTTAAATATGGCAGGGAATGTGTTTACTTTTTTAGTTTTGATTTTGAGCAGCAAATTTGAGGTTACATATTGGTGCTCACCAGGAATGCATAAGCAAAATTGCACAAATTTTCACTTGAAAGAATAGTGAACAATCTTGGGATTTTTTTCTGTTAAAGTTTCAAATAGTGTGTAAATTGAATACACTTCATCTTCAGCATGTTTAGGCCCCGCTGTCCCGGCCACGCCCCCGTCCCAGCCACACCCCTTTCCGCTTTTTTTCATCACTAGCCACTCTCATCATAGCACTCGCTCACAAACTGTAAGTCGGTTGAACCATACACAAAGATCTGAAATGTCATAAATGTGACAAAATGCAACTTGGATCTTGGATGTATGACATAAGGGGTGTTCACATGGCACACATTTGCATCGGTGCTGTACCGACGTATTTTGTTGCGATATATCGTACACCGGTGTAAATTTTGTGGAGCGTTCACACGTACAAAGCTGCTTACTAAAGAGAAGCGTGTTAACCCCGGTGCAACCCCACTTGCGTTCACACGGCAGTTTCTGCGGCCAGGCAATACGATAGTAATAATACGAAAATAAAACATGCGTATGCTTGAAGTGTACATGCACTTCCTTTTCCCCGCCTTGTTTGTGACATATCGAAAAACCATGGTTTATACTTCTCCAGACAAAGCAACGCTGTGGTCTATCAGACACCGTAAAAGGATGAGAGAAAGTGTTGCAGCTCTGAAACAAAGAAAGCTGTCGTGTTGGTTCTTTTTAAAACACACACTTTATTAATTTGTTGAAGTCATGCAACTACAGACACGTCCTTCACCTTCTCCATGCCTTCTGCTCGAGAGCCGTTCAATGACCGCCCCTGAAAACGTTAATCAACGATGACTTCAATGACAGTCAGAAAAGCACACAACGCGGCAAACAGAAAACCAAGAGAGGAAATCGCAAAATAAATTCTATGGGGAATTCTATGGGGGGGGGGGTGAACACACAACAAAGGAACAAACTACACAAACAACTCCGAGAAAGTCCAGTCACCCACAAAAGGAAAGATGGCGGAAGTACAACAGAGCACGAAAGCAACACATTCTACCCATATGTAATCAACTCTTCTCACGCGTAGCGAGTCTACTCCTGTAGCGTTCACATGTCCCATTTTATATCGTGCTGCCCCGCAAACTACCATTTACTCCGGTGTAAATTTTTAAACCACTTCCTGGAGCACGGTTAAATTTGTTCCGGTTGAAGCTGTTTTCTAGGGGCTACGCTCCGCCCGTATAACTTTGTACGTGTGAACGCTCTATGGGGGGCAGCCCCGGTGCTACACCGGAGTAAAAGTTGCCGTGTGAACATCCCTATGGATGACGATCACCATGTAAGAGGCCGGTGAACAATATGATCCCATGGCGGACGTGCTATTTTGGTGAGGTACGTCTTTCCCAGTGCTTGTTTATGGCAGAGATTGATATTCCGTCCCTGGGTTGGAACAGTCCATTTTGAGTTTTTTTTTAAAAGATCAGACTACTAAGGTGAATGGGCTAACTGGCGGTGGGTGCCATGATCAGAGATGAAAGTCCTCCGGATTTTCCCGGAATTCCGGGTTTTTCAAATTTTTATGAAA
This sequence comes from Hippocampus comes, assembly GCF_001891065.2. Lineage (NCBI taxonomy): Eukaryota > Metazoa > Chordata > Actinopteri > Syngnathiformes > Syngnathidae > Hippocampus > Hippocampus comes. The sequence goes on from NW_017806238.1 coordinate 53,193, forward strand.
ATTTCTCCGGAGAATTGAGGAAAATTTGCATAATCCGGATATTTGTTGACAACATTGAACGAAGACGCGTTTGAGTTCGTTGTATTGCTTTCACGAGCTTAGCCATATTGAGGCACTAATACTAGTAACAGTAAAGAGATTTTTGTTTGTGTAATAATGACAGAAGGCATAATGGCGTTTGACTAATGGTTTAGTATAACGAATGGCAACTCGCAACAACAGTAGCAAGCGTCATTTTGCCTCTTGGGTTATACCATCTCAACTAGAAGGTGGGGGATAGTCCCCAAACAATTTTCCTCTCTTTATAAACACACCTGCTAAACCCCAGTGGAACGAATAAAAGACGCCGTCAACAAGACAGTTGTCGCAAAAAATATATTTGGCCAAAAAGGGAAAAACACAGATTGGCAGAAAATCGTGTCCCTTCGACTTCGAGTGTCGTCTCGGCTAACTTAGCTCAGCTGTTGTCGTTGTGTGACGTCATTTGCGTCGGCGCTGATTGGTTGAAATCAAAAGACGCGCTTGCGTACATGTTCGCGCTGAAACACGCACAGCAGAGAGCGGCGGACTAGCTACTGCTGAGGCTCGCTTAGCTTGAGTGGAGTCGCCACAACAGTAATACCCTCGCCTCGCATTCTCATGGCCTCGCCATATCTTGGAGATTTCAAAATTTCGGCCCGAACGGAAGCCACAAAGGGTACACGTGTGCACACAAAAGGAAGATTAATCATTGAATGTCGAGTATTTTAATAGCGTTTTGTGTAAACTAATTCATGCTTGATCGGCCCAGTGCGTGCGCGCGCTCGCGCGCGTGTGTTTGTGTGTGTGTGTGTGTGTACACACACACACACACACACACACACACACACATTTATTTATTTATTTTTTTTTTTCCGGAATTTTCAGAAAAGTCCACTTTCATCTCTGCATGATTGAGGAAAAAATGAATTTCACCGAATTGCTCAGTCATTCACAAGCAAAGATGAGGCGAGGTTTACCTCTTTGTGAACAATCGCGTGAGAACATAGTCGAATAGTTTACGGACAATGTTCCTCAATGTACAATTGCAAGGAACTTAAACTGGGCACTTCAGAAAACCAATGTCAGTAAATACAATTTGGCGCTATATCCATAAGTGCTACTTGAAACTCGACTCTGCTCAGCTCATCAACCCTCCGCGGTTTTCCCGATCCCCATTAACCGTGTTAAGTAAGGGATCACTGGATTTATTTTTGTCTTATTTGAGTAATTTGAGAAGACAAGGCCTGAGAATTAAATATTACAAATAGTAGTTTTTTGTTCTACTTTTGGAGAATGAACACGAATGAGCAAAGGGGTACTCACAGTATGAAAAAAACATTTTGGGGGTAAACAAGACAAAAGGTAGCGACCCACAACACTGCAGCACAAGGCTGAGTGGCCAGCAGTCTGAGAAGTGAAACTCTGCTCTCATTTTGTAAACTATGCTGCATTCTGCAGGAGGCTCCAGAGGCTTTAGAATTCAGCTCATTTCTCTGTGTATCAAGAAGTGAGGATTTTTTTTTTCCATTTTATTTTAGGATTTTACCAATATCTATTGTCCAGTGCTTACCGAAAGGTTACAGTATGCAGACATGACAGTGGGTTCACGTTGGGCGTGTGTTTCTATGATTTTAGAGGGATCAAAAGCAGACAGTGATGACGACAACGGAGATCTTTCCACCTTTTCAAGCAGCTCTGCGTTTGACAGCCAATCACTAGCCAAAAAAGGTAAGATGTTTCTTTGTGTGTACATGCGGTAGGATGTGGGCATTAACCCTTTCATGCATAAATAATAATCACCTACATCGGGATTTTTTTTAGTCTTTAGGCATGAAAATAGACTAACGGCAGTGGATGGCAACACATGCAAGGGTCCATTGTAGTGGTTGATGCACAACCGTGACATTAAAATGAATTCATATAAGTGAAAACAATATGTGAATAGCTGTGCACTCTCGTCACTGCTGTCCCTGAGAGGGTTAAATTTGTTTTATGTTCTGTTAAAATTGGCATTAAAAACCATGAAATTACATTTGCTGATACCTGCAGAAACCTTGATTAGTGTTTCTGTGTTGCCTTGCTCTTCAAGTGATAGAAACTAGAGCTGTCAAACGATTAAAATATTTAATCTAATTAAAAACGCAACTGTCATAATTAACTCAAATTAACTAAAAATTAATCATGATTACTCACGCATTTTTTATAATTTCTGAATTTCCTTTTATATTTTTTGTCTAATTTTTCCCTATTTTAATGCTCTCATCAACATGGAATCATGAATCAGTTTTCTATGTGCAAAATGCAAATATTTACTGAAAAAAACAATTTTGATTTTCAATTTTACATGAACATTTTTCACTTGGAGCAGTTATTCACACATAATCTCTCACACAATATTACTGTCCATCAACAACAGTGAAAAAAATATTTTGTCACACAACAGCTGCTTTAACAGCTCTTTTTATGGAATCAAAACAGAGCAATATAACATTATAAAGTGCCCATCTAAGCTAAACTATTACTCAGCCTATAGTGGATTTAAGCCATGGTTGCATACTTCGTTTTTCTCAAGTTTGCTTTGAACACAGCAGTCAGGCTATGTTGATTCTGTTGGTCCTTCTTGCGCGGAAGTCTCTACGGTTTTGTGTAGACATCATTTCGGATGACACTCTATTTATATGGACACAGAACACTGTAACCTTCCACACAAAATAGTTCCAAACAAGTAACAATCGCGTCAATTTCAGCTTGAGTCGAGCTGTGCACAATGTTGACAGGCTTGCATGCAGTAGCCATACATTTAGCTATGGCTGAAGCAAATTTGTTCTTCGTCGTGTCATCCATTTTCTACGCTTTGAAATGATCCATAGCTGTCTGTCTGAGACGAGGGGGCGGAGTACTCACGTCAGCTGTGTGCTTGGCCATTCAGTGGTATTTCAGACTCGACGTGCTATGATGATAGCTCAGTTTACGACTGCAAAACATACAGGTAACTTTGGTCTTGTCAGTGGAACAATCTGGCAACTTTTTTAAAGTAAACTTTCCATTCATAAACTCTTAAAGTATCCGTTTTCGGTGTCTCGCGCTGCCGTGGCTGGCAAAACAAACGTGCGTGGACATGTGTAGCGCGCTTGTTGTTTTGTTTCTGGTTTATAGAGCAACGTAACATCCGCTGTGGCGTCTGCCGCGTTAATCTCGCGAGAAAAAAAATTTAATCCCGTTAAAATTCATTTAAATTAATGCCAATAAAAACGCGCTAAACTGACAGCTCTAATAGAAACCGATTTGTTTTTATTTTTTGGATTAAAATGCCACCTGGGTTTTCCACTCATGATAAGGGGTAAAAGAGGATATTTCTTGTACTTTGATTAAAAGTTTCTCTCCTGGGCCTCAGTTAAAACTTCGGTTTTGTCCTGGTTAAACTGGAGAAAGCTCTCTGACATTCAGGATTCGATGTCTAAAACGAAGTTAAAGTGTGGCCATTGGACTGATGTCATCAGGACAACAGAGTGCATCCGTGGAACTTTGTGCTAGCTGATTACACTGGCAAGAGGGAGCAAAAGAATTTGAACAATAACGGGCCTCAAATTGAACCCTGGAGTACACCACACATTACATCATAGACTTTCGAGGAAGATGGATCCAAGCCCACCACAAAAAATGCCCTAGGATCAAAGCCATTTGTGTGCAGTACCAGAGAGGCCGACCTGAGACAGTACCTAATTCTATTTTTAAAAATGCCGTGGTCTTTTGTATTATTCAAAGCGGCATTAAGATTATCTCGATATCTGGTTATCTCAATTACTAACCCTTTCATGCACACTGTAACCTGATAACATGATAAACTGTCCAATGTAGTGACCGTTGTCCCTGAAAGACTTAAAATTATTTAAAATCTTGACAAGGTTGGTTGTGGTTATAACCTAAAACTAAACGGATACTGATCGAAAATATACGATTTTGCAAAAATGTCAAGGAATTGAGTAAAAAGTAATTTTGTTTTCATTTTGCTTTCAAGTGGCATGTTTTTGCTGGTGGTCATTCCTTGTGAAGATTAAATTGCTCTTCTTCAGAAGGGGCCTGACCACAACTGGTTTGAGGGCAACAGGGAAGGTGCCCGCCTGAAGAGAGCAATTTATATTTAAAAGCCATTGAAAAAAAGTTCTTAAATATTTTTTTTAAAATAGATGTTAGGATTGGGTTGAGAGGAAATTGCAGGTCTCATTGTGGGGGCAAAACTTTGTAAGGATCTCAGCTTTAATCAGGACAAAACTCTCCGGTGTTTCCTTATAGGTAAGGACAACCATTCAGATGTGTGAGGTTTTTTTGGGGGTTTTCCACAGCGATGTTCCAAACTTTTCCTTGGTTGCAGAATATTTGGCAGTTTTCTGTAATTTTACGTTTCCTCTACACTTTCACTTGCCAACTTATTGTAGTATCTTTGGAATGATCACCAACTTAACCTAGCCTTCTAACACTGACAGCAAATTGACATTCCAGCAAGTTTTATGGGGTTTTTATTTATGTCTAGGGTCTAGGAAGCCATCCGCTGCAGTTCCAAAACCTCGGAAGACACCCACACCAAAAACAAAGAAACCTGATAAATCACTGTGGGACTCTGACTCCGACACTGGCTCCAAAAAAGTGGCTCTTAAAAGTACAGGTAAAGTCACTGACTGCTAATGCAGGGGGTCCTCGGTTTACCACTGAGTTCAGTTCCTACGACACCACTGTAAGTTTCTGTCTGTAACCTATATGCAGTAGTTAAGTCACAGAGGAAATATTTTTATGAAAAGTACTGAAAACAAAATACTCATACACAAAAAAAATGTGGAGCACTGGCAAGGTTGCAAACAAAATCATTGTAACTCTAAACCTAGGACTCCCTGTACAGTGGTACCTCAATTTACGAACGTTTCTTCATACGAAATTTTCAAGTTACGAAACGCCTCAACAGGAAAATATTGCCCCTTGTTACGAAAGACATTTCTATATACGAAAGTTACAAATACAGTATGGGCTGCTACTCGCAGCTCAGAGTTTCCTGAACGCAACAAACTTATAGCTGCTCTGCCATTGGCTACTACCGAGCATCATCCTGGCGTCCCATTGGCTAAGAGGAACCTCTTCTGTATGTTTGTGTGTGTGGAGATACAGAGAGATGTGTCTATGCAGCATCCTCGTCATTCGCCCCTTGGGCCATGGGGTGTTCCGATAGTTTTTCGTAAATGTGAATCACCCAGAAAAAGTGTTCACCAGTCGGGCGATCGCTCACGATGCTGATGTTTGCCTTGGACATTTTCGAAGGATTGTTAAAAGCAAACGTCCTTGGATCAGTTCTTTACAAAACCACTTCTGAGAGAGAACATGAACTAAAGAGGGCAAAAAACGATGAGGACGCAGTGAAAAGTTAAATGGCCATCATTTTTATTCTTTATTCTTTGTTTTTTACATTATACACAACTCTCATTTATTGTGCAATAATCTAATTGTAACATGTATTTGTTACATATTTTGATGCATTTTTATGCTTTAGAAAACATTTATGTCTGAATTTTGGGGGGTTTGGAATGGATTAGGGCAACGCGTCTCTACTTACAAACATTTCTTGTTCAGAATTATTATTAATTAATTTCGTACGTAGAGGTCCCACTATACTTAACTCGCTGTTAATAAATCGCAAACACAGCAGCATCATGGTTACTTACTTGATTTTGGGCAGGTAAAGGCCGAGGAAGAAAGAAAACTGCATCTGGCTCTGAGGATGACGATTATAATCCAGCGAAGAAAATGTCAAAACTGGTAGGCAGGGTGAGTATCTGATACCATGTTTAGAATATTTACAATTCTGCAAAAATGTGAATGTGACTGACGGTTTTAATCACTCAGCGACAATACCCAACGTTTTAGAATCGCCATCTTGAAGTTTTCACAATATGAATTCATGCATCTGTAATGTCAGTGTTGTTCTTTTTTTCTGTGATTGGGAACAGAAGTCTCACAATCCTCCATCTAATGACGAGAACGACAGCAACAGTCAGGGTGCCATGAACACACCATTCCGGCCGGGCCGCGCCAAGAAGGACGTCAAATACTTTGCTGAGTCTGACAACGATCATGACGACATGTTCGACTAAATCCACTTTTGACAATGATCGCGTCCCTTGTATGGAATTCTTTTACTTCACACAGAATTTGTACATCTCCTCTTTACATTTTATTTTGTTCACAGTATTGTTTTTTTTTTTTGTTTTTTCTTTTTGTTGTTTTTGAACGTGTAATGTTTACAAATGTCTTTTTTATGTTAATTGAAAGGGTCTGTATTTGTCTAAGGCAGCTTTTAGAAGTTTAGAAAAGCTTTTAATTGTTAAAGGATAATGTAACTTTTTGAACATGTTAAGAGTAAACAAGAAATGTGTCACCTTTGCTCGTTTCAGATTATTCACGACAACAATTAAGTTGTATATGGAGCACTATTTACCCATTCAAAACAGGTGTTTCACATAAATTGGGTCTCAAATATATGATTACTTCTGCAATGTTATTACCAAGCTTTTGTCTTTCCTGAAATAAAACATGAACATTATTAACATATAATATCTGAACAACAAAACATACAGGCTAATAAAACACAAAAACATGTTTTAACGAATCTCAGCCTGACAAAAATGTAATCGTATTTCAAAAGTGGGCGACGGACAGTTCTATCGAACATAACAGTAGCAATTCATAAACTAACAGCAAATCTGAAATTTTATGCTTGCCAAAACAATGCAAAATCTTAAAAATAGATCAAACTCTTTGCACTGCTTGGTGCTATACAAGCTTATTCTAATGGTTTATGATTGCCAATATTTTTTTGATTTTCGACAATACCTGGGAAGTAAAAGTGCGTTCGAGTTTGGTGCTTTGCCTGTTTCACGCAGACATATGGGCACATTTTTCCGTGTTGATGCGCGGCCTTCGCCGTGGCAAACACAGCGCTCAGCTGGTGATGCTAAAATGGGAACTGAAAAAGGCCTGGTCCTCTGCCTTTCCCAAACGCACGGATTTACTCCGTCATGACACTTTCAGGACCCTGTCCACTCATGCCTGGTACCAGTCGTCGGCTCTCCAGGAGCACCATGGCTTTGCTGCCCAAAGCGCCGACTTCGGTGAGGGGTCCCCTCTCCAGCTTTTGAGGGAATTTCCCAAAGCTTGCCGATCGCCAATGGGCACACAGTCCAATTGTTGCTCCCAGCAGGATTGGTTAAATGCTCGGTTGTTGATGAACAAAACATATATCCTAAGGGAGTTTTACTGTTTCCAATGACCTGGATTTCATAGGTCATAGGATTCATAGGTCATAGGATTTGTCCTCGTTCCCTCCTGGTACCAGAATTGAGTCTCATGTGAAATCTTGGTCATCCAGGGTACGGACAGAGAGAGGGGGACCTCCTACAAGTGCCTGGGTGTTCTTCTCAACAATGAACTAAACTGGTCTACCCACACGGACGCTCTGATCAGGACGGGACAGAGCCGGCTCTTCCTACTCAGAAAACTGAGGTCTTTTTGGGTTCAGGGGTCACTAGTTAAGACCTTCTATGACACTGTGGTGGCTTCAGCCATCCATTCTGGCATAGTCGGCTGGTCAGGCAGCATCTCAGCCCGGGACAGAGAGTGACTGGCAGTGATGAAAGTTCTCCGGATTTTCCCGGAATTCCGGAGTTTCAAATTTTCATAAAAGTTCCTCCGGAAAATTGAGGAAAAATTACCTAAAATTAATCCGGATATTAGTTGACAGCATTGAACGAACACGCGTTTGAGTTCGTTGTTTTGCTTGTAGCGACACCACTCGAGCGAAGCGCGCCTCAGCAGTAGATAGTCCGCTGCTCTCTGCCGTGCGTGCGTCAGCTCGAACATGTACACACGCGCGCGTCTTTTGATTTCAACCAATCAGCGCTGACTCAACCGACGTCACAGATCAAAGAAGCTTTGATCGACGACAACAGCTAAGCTAGCGGAGACAACGCGGCACTCAAGGTCGGACGGACACGTTTTTCTGCTAATCTGAATGTTTCCCTTTTTGTCCAATTTTGCTTTCACGTAGCCATGTTGAGGCACTATCACTAATAACAGTAACACTCCTCCCTCCGCATTCTCATGGCCTTGCCATATCTCGGAGATTTCGAAATTTTGGCGAGAACAGAAGCCACAAAAGCCAGATTAATCATTGAATGTCGAGTATTTGAATAGCGTTTTGTGTAAACTAATTCATGCGTGATCGGCTAGGTACGGGCCCAGCGCACTGTTCAAACAGGTAGACAGGCAAGGCGACATACGTGCAATAGATGAGAGTGTGTCACGTTTAGCATGGTGGTAGTTGTAGGACCCCAAAAAGCAGGCAAGAGGCAAGGGAGAAGCGCGGGTGGATTGACCAAAATGTATTTAACAAAAATACAAACAGTAGTACAATGGAAAAACACTAAGTCGAAGTACTCAAACAAATGCCTGGAAATCACGAGGAACCAAAGAAACAACTGTGACAGGAAACAAAACATGACAGGGGCACACGTATACTCACACACTGACACTCACAATGACATAACTCAGGGAACTAAATACAAGCAAAGTGACGAGATAACGAGAATCACCTGGACAAGACACAAAAGGTTGATGGAGCTGATTGGTTAAACACAAGGGACAATGATAACGAGAACAGGTGGCGACAAAAAAAGGGCACATTAGGGAACAAAACCAAATGTAACCAGACAGAAACATAACAGAGTTCTCGTCCAAACTGAGCGCACTTGAATGCACCACTCGACTCCTGTAGTGTTCCATTGTGAACAGGCGCGTTCAAAAAGGATTTTTTTTAAAAAAATAGCATCGTGTTTGTTGACATCTACGCAAATCGGACTGTTATTTCTGCATTGTGTATCAGCCCCTAATCATGACACCAAAGAAAGCAAGTGGAAGTCGTAAAGCTGGTGAAAAAAAGAGGAAAATAGTGTGCAAAACTATTGAATTTAAGAAAGATTTGACAGCAAAATATAAATCAAGTGTACGTGTGTCTGTGTGTGTGAGCGTGGATGGTTCTTTGTCGATGTGTACTCTGCGATTGGCTGGCAACCAGTTCAGTGTGTACTCTGCCTACTACCTGAAGACGGCTGGGATCGGCACCAAGACCTCCCGACCCTTGTGAGGAAAAGCAGATCAAAAAATGGATGGATGGATCGATTAATAACATCCACACAGATACACAAATCTTGGGACCAGTCCGCAGGCTACCGGTCGATCGTGATTGACTGGTTGGGCCCCCCGGGATTCGCACATTCTCACAGGATGGGCTCCACTCCGCGCACAACCTTTGTGAGGATAAGCGGCTTGGATAGTTGGGTGGATGAATGGATGATGGATGGTTTTTACAGTTTGCATCTTATTATTGAACTATTGAGTTAAATAAAAAAAAAAGACACCCATCCATCCAATTTAAATTGGGTGGGTCAGGCAAAATGATGTGACACATTTGTAGGTTAAATTAAAGGCAAATAAAGTAAAGAAACAAAAAGGTGTTTTTATTTTTGAAAAGTACATATAATGCAATTTTTTTCAAACAATGCCATTTTGCTTTGTTGCTTTATGATGCCGTTGTTTTTCGTTACTTTTTCAGTTGCTGCCATGAATTGGACTGGTGAGCATCGCGCTTTCATTGTGGAAACGTTTGTCAAAACAAACGGTTTTTTTTTTTTCTCAAAACCCATAGATATATTTTTGTTCCTGAAGTAAGAGTCCAGGTGTGTGCACAAATTTTGCACCTGCCCTTTTGCCATGGATGAGAGAAGTCTCCGTCACTGATAAACTTTGCACCGACAGCAAGCCCCCACTTTGCTCCTCCTCCTCCTCCTCCACCTCTTGCTCTTCTGCCTCCGCCTTCACTTAGCTCTCAACCAGTGCTTGAACACAAATATCCATCCATTCATTTGCTAATGCGCTTATCTTCAAGAGGGGTCGCGGGCGTGCTGGAGCTTATCCCTGCTGTCCTCGGGCAGTCGATGGGGGACACCCTGAACTGGTTGCCAGCCAATCGCAGGGCACACAGAGATGAACAACCATCTGCGCTCACTACAATTTAGAATGTTCCATTAACCTGACATGCATGTTTGTGGAATGTGGTTGGAAACCATATTTCCATATTTGAAATAGCATTTTTTTTTCTTAAATTGTATTTAGTGTCGTCCAGCATTTGAGTTGCCCATCCCTGCTCCACACATTGCACTAATGAAGCACTGCACTGCTACCTGCTGGCTGTGGCGCGCTACTGACAGGGCACTTTGATTCGCTTTTCCAGTCAATTAAAAAGACTAAATATCACACATATTCATGAAATACTTAGACAGACGGTTGAACGTCAGCGTGTGGAGAAAACGTATGATAAAACATGTGTTTCATGTGTTCCAGAGGGGTACTGAAATCGGCTGAGCAGCCGGCAGTGTGCCCTGTAATTGCCACAAGATGGCAGCGTGGTTTCAGGAAATCGTGAAATAAACATGCCTGTTTGACTTTTGATATTGAGTGGCCTTCATTTTTTTCCCCTTTATCTACAATGAAAAATGTAGGTTATTTCTGTAAAATTAAAAAAAAACACACAATTATCAAAAAGTAATACATTTTACTGAATGAATATATTCCACTCAATCGACGATATTAAAAAAAAAAAAAAAAAGTAAGAGAGACTGACGATGTCATTGATCTGTTTGTGACCAACAGGTAGAGCTGTAGGCAGCTGCACACCTGTGGGTTGTTGTTTCATTACTTGTCACTTTCAAAGACTTGCTGCCTGACCACTCAGTGTCTGGTCATTGTTGCTGTCACTGCTTCTGTTGGTTTGTGTTTATCACGTCATATTTTTTACTTATGCTGGGGATTTTGTTGTTAGTTCGAATTCTTGTTGTTTGTAGGACTTTGCTTGTTTTGGATTTGGTTTTCTCTGTACTTGATTGTGAATACATTTTGTCAAGCTCATCCTGCTCCTCCCTCCTGCCTGCTTTTTGGGGCTCTCCACCGCCACGACTGTGACAGACAATTGCCTCCCACAGATGTTTAGCAGGATATAGGTTTTATAATCCTTGGTGTGTTTAGGTTAAAAATGTCAAACACTTTTTATTTTTAAAAAATGTGGGGACTGTTCAAAAAAAAAAAAAAACACCTTAATATGATTCCTTTAAGATTTCACAGTACTTGTACATTGCATTGATCATAGCAAAGAGCCAATGTGACTCTCATTCATGCAAAGGACATTCTCCGAGCTTGTCAGGATACATTATCTCAAATTCCATTGTCGAGTTATTTTAGTGACCATTCATTCTTTTGTTAGCGAAAGGTACCAACAATTTTACAGGTAATCCACCTGTGATGATGTACAGTGGATACAAAAAGTTTGCACATCAGCCAGGTACTGTATTGTTTAACCCTTTCATGCACCCTGTAACCTGCTAACATAAGCGGTCCGCTATTGTAACCGCTGTCCCTGAAAGGGTTAAATGAGAACAAGGTAAGTAAAAGAACAAGGCAAGTAAATCCTCACATATAATTTCTTTTTTTTTCATGGTCCTCGAGTTGTGAGTGTGATAGTTGTTTTCTTTCTTTCATTGATGTTGTTTGTTGTTTTGGTCCTTTATTTGGTCAAACACTGCCGGCATGTTTTTTTTTTCTCAATATAAACTTGAATTATTCAGTTAGAAGTCAGAATGTTAAGCCTTCTATACCCTGCTGCGTCCAACGCCGCTCTCTGTTTTTTTTTTACGTTGACTTTTTCTGTATAAAGTCTCCTGTCTGCTTCTGGGTCCAAATTCTGCTCCTCACGTGATACAGGTACACACAACATGCATTTTTATTCTTTTGCTTTTGACTCAGCATGAGACTTGATTTTTAGTGTAACTGTTGTTGTGCTTTCTACTGTCTTAATTACAAATTTATTGTTTTGTCGTATGATTTAGTGATTTTTTTGCTCCATGTACACTTTGGATGCAGTTTGCCTAGCTTGGCTAACCCTGCTTTAGCGTCATCGTTCTGTGAGTGGGAGACACGAAAAGTTAGCTTGTCACAAGCCTGTAGAGGACGGAAAAGGTGTAGATTATTAGGTGTAGAAAATCTCTAATTGCCCCACGGGGATAAATAAAGTTGTGTAGAGGACGGAAAAGGTGTAGATTACACAACACTAAACAATGAATTATATTCACATTCATATCTTTAAGCAATGTATGGGTGTTTTGGAGATGCAACTATGTCAATAAGTGTGGTGGTCAGTTTTATGGGTTCGTGGCTATAAACTTTCACATGACCAAGCCAGCAGCCATTAGCTTCGGCAGATCAGAGGTTTTATGTTGACTGAATTGGAATCCCATACTTGCATTAACGGTGCGTAATGGCATGGCTACGTTTAATGACACCTCATTCCAATGCCACTAGAACTCATAAACAGGTTTTATGTCACAATGGGGGAAAAGCCTGTTTTCAAACGCAATCATGCTGCTGATCAATGGACAATCACCCATCTGCACGTAATTTCTCGAATGAAGTAGAATTGGGTCATTGCAGTCATTGCGAAGTCATCAGAGAGGAAGCTGTCAAATCAGTTTGAGTATCTATTTTGAGGGTCTTGCTTTCGAACCTCGTGAGAGAAAGAGAGCTTTAGGTGTATGATATAACATCCATCCATCTGAGCCGTTTATCTTCACGAGAGCTTATCGCAGCAGTCTTCGGGTAGTAGGCGGGGTCCACCCTCAACTGGTTGCCAGCCAATCGCAATGCACACATAGACTATTAACCATTTGCACTCACAATCACACAAAGGGACAATTGAGAGCGTTCGATCAACCTACCATGCATGTTTTTTTGGAATGTGGGAGGTACCCGGAGAAAACCCACGCAGGCACAGGGAGAACATGCAACCCACGACCTATGCACTCTGAGGCGGTCATGCTAACCCAGGGGTCGGCAACCCAAAATGTTGAAAGAGCCATATAGGACAAAAAAAACCCCAAAAAACAAATATGTCTGGGGCCGCAAAAAAATAAAAGCCTTCTATAAAACTTACAATGAAGGAAACACATGCTATATGTATGTAGGAGACTAGGCTGTCTCAGAATTGTTTGTTATTCATTCCTTTGTTGTGTGTTCACAAACGCCCCCATACCATTTATTTTGTAATTTTCTCGCTTGATTTTTTGTTTTGGTGTATTATTTTCGCTTTTCTTAGTGTCAGTGAAGTGATCATTAATTTCTGTTTTTCTGAGGCCGTCTTTGAATGCCTCTCGAGTCGAACGAAAAGAGAGAAGGCACGGAGTCGGCCGCAGACATGTCTGTGTTTATCTAGTCCGGGGGTCGGCAACACGCGGCTCCAGAGCCGCATGCGGCTCTTTAGCGACATCTAGTGGCTCCCTGGAGCTTTATAAAAAATGTTTGAAAATGGAAAAAGATTTTGATAGTAGGCTAATATAGCTCAAATAGATATAGATACATGTTGCAGCTCCGAAAAAGGAGAGCTGTGGTGTTGGTTTTTTAAAATGTACATTTTATTTATGCTTTTTGCTATTATAGCTCAAATAGATATAGATACATGTGTCAGCTCCAAAAAAGGAGAGCTGTGGTGTTGGTTTTTTTAAAATGTACATTTTATTTATGCTTTTAACAGCCTCGACAAACACAGACACGTCTGCGTCTGACTCCGTGCCTTCTCTCTTCTGTTCAACTCGAGAGGCGTTCAAAAACAGCCTCCGAAAAACGGAAATTCATGATAACTTCACAGACACTAAGAAAAGTGAAAATAATGCACCATAACAAAAAAAATCAAGCGAGGAAATCACTAAATAAATTCTATGGGGGCGTTTGTGAACACACAACAAAGGAATGAATAACATAAACAATTCTACATACATACAGCATGCGTTTCCTTCATTGTAAATTTTATAGAAGGCTTTTATTTTTTTGCGGCTCCAGACATATTTGTTTTTTGTTTTTTTTGTCCTATATGGCTCTTTCAACATTTTGGGTTGCCGACCCCTGGTCTAGTCTGTTAAAAGCAGAAATAAAATAAAATAAAAAAAAACAACACCTCAACTCTCCTTTTTTTCGCTGCTGCAAAGTGTATCTATAGCTACATGAGCTATATTAGCCTACTATCAAAACGTTTTTCCACTTTCAAACATTTTTTATAAAGCTCCAGGGAGCCACTAGATGTCGCTAAAGAGCCGCATGCGGCTCTGGAGCTGCGCGTTGCCGACCCCCGTGCTAACCAGTCGGTCACTGCGCCGGCCTGTGTGACATACCTTCCAATGTAAAATATGTGTACCATATCGTATTTGGCAATAAATACAGAGGGGTATGAAGTGAACAAAAGATTTGAAAATACACCATGATTTTCGTCATCACCAGGTGAAAAACATATGACAGCACCACAGGCAAAAAAAAACCAAAAACAAAAAATACAATTCAATCTATTTTTATCTATCTAGCAATCTCTCTGTCATTTTGCTCAATTGCTTCATCTGAGGAGCAAGGTTCTAATTTTGAGGAGCAATTTATCTTTCCAGGTTAATCGCAGGACCTGAAGCAAGGTTTTATTAATCACAAAAAACATAAGATACGAATGAACAATTTGTTTCCTGTATTACATCATAGTTTTTTAGGTCTTAAATTAATATTGTGAATATCAGAAAACTGCATTTTCATCCCGCTATGCATTGAAATAACCAGATACAGTGAACCTCGTGACAACGTACTTCGTTGTAACCATTTCCAATAAAACGGTCGCCAATTACGGTGTATAATAATATAGCATGAACATTTATAGACGTAAAAACATCAACGGGTAACACAGCATAAAGATGTCACTTACAAATACAGTCAAACCTCGGTTTTCGTCTATAATCCATTCCAGAAGGCTGTTCGAAAACTGAATTGTTCGAAAACCGAAACCACGCTCTTTTTAAAATAAAAATGTTCTGCTCACAATGGAAAGCAACACGAGGAAGCGTTACTTCCTCGTCTACCCGAGGAAGCGTCACTTCCTTGTGTAAGGAAGGCGAGAGGGGTCAAATGGTGCATTCAAGTGCGCTCAGTTTGTTCGAGAACTGAAATTTGTTCATCATCCAAGGCATAAAAAACTCGAAATTTTTGGTCGAAAACCGAATTGGTCGAGAACCGAGACGTTTAAAAATCGAGGTTTGACTGTACAGTATGAAGAAAACATTTAGTCAGCAAGTGCCTTCACTTGTCGAGGATGTGCCGCGCCCCGAAGCCGTTTACGATCTTTTGACCTCAAACTCTCCCGTGATTTTGTTCGCCATTACGGATGATTGTCAAAATCGCCGACTTTGCCAACTTGGCTGAGCTCCGTCTGGGACAGCCCCTTTCGAAAGTGAGAGACAATTTCAGCGTTCAGCGAGATTTTCAGACCATGTCCTCGGGACCGCTCCGTGCAAGGTCGCGGCGGCAGTTAGCTTCCCGCGGTTTGTTGTAACGAAGACCTTTTCACTATTTTGTTGGAAAAAAATCTGGTTGTTATAAGGAAGTTCACGTTATAAAGGTGTTTGTTGTAAGGAAAAATCAGCAAATGGAAAATAAAATACGGGAAATCGGGACTTACATGCGAGCATTATCGTGGCGAAAACATACACAGGGTGCGTTCAAACGAAGTTCCACTGTATTCGGGTTTAAAAGGGGGGAACCCAGGGATCTTATTTGGGTGTTTAAAAACAAAATCAGTGACAAAGGGCAGCCTTGGCACAGTCCAAACCTCACTGGAAATAAATTTGACTTACTGCCTGGATACTTGATGCTGGCTTATGTTTACATCTTCAGGGCCAAAAATTAATTTGGATGGAATGGAGGACCTTTTATTCATGTTTCTCAGATGTTAAACTGTTGAATATTTAAAATATTTTATTGAAATGTATTTTGCGTGTGTTTTTTTTTTTTTTTTTTATGCACTGGGTCAGCTTTTATTTTAGTTTGCTTCGTCCAGTTACTTGTTGTTTCAGGAGGGCACTCACTCATTCTCACGCACTTGCGCGTGATCTGCATAAAATATTCTGCATTGTTACCACTAGTCCCTGATTTCCCCAATGGATCTAAAGGACTCTCCCACATCACCGTCAGCTTCTCTCCTTCTCCCAAAAATTCACCACATTACTGCCTGCCTCACATCGCTCCCGAACTCTGATCAGCTGTCTGATCCTTTTTTGTTATTAAACACTACCTTCACCTCTACTCTGACCACTTAAAGTTCCACTTATCCAAGTTATGAGTCATACCATTGTCATCTCTGAGTACAGTTTCATTTCAATTTCAACGCCATATTGCGCAACCCCAATTCACTGTAGTTTCGTTTTGCATCCTGTGTTTTAAAAAAAATGTTTGTGTTGCTTGAGTAGAAGCGGATGTGTACGCCTCATCCATCAGTGTGATTCAATGACGGGGTGTATCCGATCTCGCCATTTCTGCCAGAATCATAATCTGATACATATCAGATTTTTTTTTTCGCCACATTTGTAGGATCTCTAATTCAAATCCGAGGGGATGCGATTCCTTACATCTTATTTATTACGCTGTCATGACTTGAACTGTACTACTTGAGAGAAAAAAAAAAATCTTGAACTGTGTCATTTGAACCATGCAGTGTCATCCAGCCGAGGAATGCTCTCACCATTGCCGCTCATGAGCCATATATCCATGAGTATTCGTCCAGCACATAATGTGATTATGTTAAGCATTTTATCAAGGACAAAACATCTTGCTCGAGGCTGACCTTTTTCAATGTAAATAAATTCCTCCAACGTCTTGTCATACTTGAGCTTTGAAGTTATTCAAAGATGAAAGCTAGGGTATTTGTTTGCTCAGTCACAATGACAGCGTCACCTCTCTTGGATATAAATCAGAAACCTGAATAAAATTGTATACTGTAGATACACTCAGCCTTTACTCAGTACTTAGTTATAATTTACACTGTCAGAAAGGTATTCTTTTATAAGTTCATCGTTACTGTATTTTCCGGATTATAGTCGCTCCTGAGTATAGGTCGCACCAGCCATAAAATGCATAATAAAGAAGAAAAAAACGGATATAAATCGCACTGGATTATCAATCGCATTTTTGGGGGGACATTGATAAAATCCAACACGAAGAACATACATGTCATCTTGAAAGGCAATTTAAAATTAAAATAAAATATAGAACAACAGGCTGAATAAGTGTACGATAATGCTGACGTTACATGAACAACGAACTGAGAACGTGCCTGGTATGTTCAAAAAACATATTCAGAGTTATTAACTGTAGCATAAAGAACATGCTAACAAGTTTACCAAACCATCAGTGTCACTCCAATTCACTAAATCCAATGAAATCTTCATCCTCTGTTTCACTTTTAAAAAACTCCGCCAACTCCGGAGGTAGAAGATACGGCGCTTCCTCTTCTACGTCGCCAATGTCAGACTCCTCGTCGATTTATCAACACAGGCCTAGATCGCCCTCTAATGGTTCAATGTGAAAATAACATGTGAAATGATACAATAATATATGAATAATTTCACACATAAGTCGCTCCAAAGTAGAAGTCACACCCCCGGTCAAATTATGAAAAGAACGTATAGTCTGGAAAATACGGTACGTTTGTGATTTGCATTCGAACTGCACTGCATCATAATGAGAGTTGTATGCCTCTGAATATTCTCATTCATCAAGTCATTCAATTGTCAGGGCATTGGATCAATAGCAACTGGACTGTTCAGGTTATCATAAGGTGCTTTTCCAAATCACCATAAAAAGTCGTGTTTGAAGTTGGCCAAACCAACTGGGAGACACAACAAGCATGCGGAAGAAGGTGCTCTGGTGAAATGAGACCACTATTGAGGTTTTGCTTCCAACAAGACGATGATCCAAAACATCAAGCAAAATCTACAACGGAATGGTTCAAAACTGAACATATCCAGGTATTCGAATGGCCAAGTCGAAGTGCATATCTGAGTCCATTTTAGGATCTGTGGAAAGATCTGAAAACTGCTGTTCACAAACCATCTCCATCTAACCTTACTGGGATCGAGTTATTTTGCAAGGAAGAATGGGCAAAAATTAAAAAATAATTGTGTGCATGTATGTTTTATGGATATACTGTGTCGTGGTGCTTTGAGGTCCAGTGTTTTTTTTTTTTTTTTTTTTTTTTTTTTTGGGTATCTTACATTTTGACAGCATTGTATCTCTATGTATATACAGTACTGTATACATGCCTATTTTATATTCAAAGTGCACCGAAGCTTTCTTCACACTTTTAGTGCTCTGATCTGGACCAAAGCTTTTTCGCTTTCCACACCATTTTAGTCCTGGTTCACTTAGCGTGCGCGCTGGCATTTTCATCAGACAAATGCTTACCAATGGAAAAAAAAAAAAAAAAAAGCCTGAAGTTCCAGATCTACTGGAGAGTGTCTGTATTGTGATTTTTTTTTTACATGGGAAAAAAAGGATACTAATATATATATATATATATGTTTACAGTTCTTTTCTGAAACATTTTTTTTGTGCAATGAAACACTTTGTTCCCCCCCCCCTCCTAATTTTGCTGCTGTAGACTGCAAATTTCCCCAGTGTGTGACAAATAAAGGTTATCTTATCTTGTAGTGTATATATATACTATATCTAAAAAAGGATACTCAATAATGCCATTATAAAAAATTGTCGTGATGAGTTTTTCTTTGTGTGGATGCGATTTCAGTGTTGTCTGGTATTGTGAATGAGATAGAAAAGGTCTAACTTCACTTTTAAAATCATTAAAACAATTTTTTTAGTCATTCTTTAGCAGGAATCCTTCGCGTCGTTCTGCCAGTGTTGACCATAATGTGGAAATATTGTGTGTGTGCGTGCGTGCGTGCGTGCGTGCGTGCGTGCGTGCGTGCGTGCGTGTGTGTGTGTGTGTGTGTGTGTGTGTGTGTGTGTGTGTCCCCTTTAACTGCCAAGTTTTCATTACCACAAGAGTTGAGAGGCTCTTCAGAAGATTTTTATCCGATTAAATTGCCGTGTAATATCTCTCCGTTCTGTTCTTTGTCTCTTTTTGCGAGGACGTGACAAATAAAAGAGGTGCTTGATGTTTTTCTGCAGCCATTAGAGGCATGAAGATGGCATTAATTAATTTCTTGCTTCTGAGGGCACGGACGTGAAGGAAATACACAGCGATCTTACGTTCGGTCAAAGCACAGAGAATAGCAAGTGCTTCTTTTCAGCTTCCATGGTCATGTCATTACTTTTTGTTTTTTTCCAGTGAAGCCCTGATTATCCACATGGAAGTAAGAAATTGTTTTGTCCACAAAAATGAGAGTGCGAAAGCGGTTCTACCAAGTCAAGTGCTGATTGTTTATGCACTGATTATTATCAGAGCTCAAACATTATGATAATTATTCCGGAAAAAAAAGAAATGGCCGAGCAACAACCCCAATGTACATCATGTCACCAAATGCATTTGTTCCGCGTCTCTGAAAATCAAATGGTGCTTTGAGCCCTGCCTCCCACTGACTTGGCTGCCTCAGTTCTGGCTTGACTCATCTTTTGTTGTCCTTTGTCTGACGACTACCCGGTGATTATTCTCGATTACGCCTGAAAGCTTCAGGTAGAGGGCTATTTTTATTAGATTTTTTTTCGTTGTTCCATGGCGCTATGTCGTTACTGAATGAAGATGTTGCTTGATTATTATCTGCCTACTCCAGAGTATCCCTGACTTTTTTGGGGGCTAGGAACCAAGCCCTGCCGCAGATACAATACAATACAATACATGCTGATTTATATAGCGCTTTCACAACAGCGGCAGCTGTAACAAAGCGCTTAACAAAACAGTTAACATAAAGTAAAATAATAAACACAACACATAACATAAAACACGGACAGGCGTGCAGTCCTAACCACTTTTCCGGGACACGCTTTGTTGTTTGAAGCAGTTTGAGATGAAAGAGGAGAGAATCAAAGTGTCCTTTCACCAGTGGATCAGAGACGTCATGCTCAAAATGTGCACACGTTGGCTACAAGCTAAGTTTCAAAGTCAACAAGCTGTAGCATCCATTGACGAAAAAAGAGATTGGTTCACTTCTCCTGTCCCATGGAAATCCATTTCAACTCCAAGCGGCGATTCTCGGTTCCAAATACGCATCGGCGCTCTGCGCCAACGCTCCTCTCTCCTCATCCTCAACTTCAAGCCATCCATCCAGCCGCACCAACGCCGACTGTCCAACAGTGCCGACATCTCCACTGAACAAAACGGGGTTGTGAAAAATGCTGCCCATTACAGGCGCAAAAAACACAAGCGCCCCAGGTCTGTCCAGCACCGACAGTCAATGGCCCCGACCTTCCTCCCAATCAAAATCTGTGGTGGTACAGGCGTGCTGCCGAGAAGGCGCAACCACCAAGCACAGATACTTCTCCTTTGACGAATGTCGTGGCCAAAAAACGCTGAAAACAGTCCATATCAGGTCCACACGATGAAACAACAAACAAAATGTGACAAAACAAAAGACAAAAAGTTCATCCCATCAGATAGCAAAAACATCAGTCAGTAATTGACGCCCCACTTGATTGGGCTGCACATTGGAGCTAAAAGCGATGCCAGCACTGAAATCCACCATCCCCACCCCGAAAAATCAGCAGTGATTTACTGTAATGAATTTTCATGACTACATTTGCATATCTTAATGAAGCCCATTATTTATGGACGGGGACCACTTGGATGTCTCGGTTCTGACTATTGAAGGAAGGAGGCAAGCATTGTAATAATTATTTCCTGGCTTGCTTTGTCATATTCTGTTGTCACCTCGTGTCTGAAAATGGTGATCAATGGTCAGTGCTGATGTGGGACTTGTTTTCAGTTCTGGAGTTTCAGGGCCCACTTGAGCTCACATTTGAAGGAAGATACACAATTTTATTGTGTTAGTGCAGCGGTCCCCAACCGGTACCGGTCCGTCGGTCATTTGGTACCGTGCCGCACAGAAACAATAAATAACCGACATGACTTCTGTTTTATTTATTTTGGAATCAGTTTTATTTTGAAAAATGAACGGAATCTCTGCTACATCCGTCTAGAGTACGTCACTCTTGACGTGCTTCTCGGTCACGTGCTAGCTTACTGCTAAAATGAAACCCGAGAGCTAGCAAAATGAGTTAAAAACAAACGTCTTTGGAACGTTTCTTTGGGAGGGGGGAAAAGGCCCAACCAGGAGACAGAAGAGGAACCGACGACTTTCAAGAAAAAGAAGCCTACATTGAATAGACAGTATCAGGATTTCCTATTGAAAATAGGGATTCATCTCAACTGGAGATTCCCACGCACCAAGTCCACTCTGCATAATATGCGGCGATGGTGAGTCGTTTTTCATGCACTTTGTATTTGCGGCATATTTTACCTTCTTTGAAGGCATGTGTTAAACGTTACCGAACACAGAGTGTTGAGGCCAGATAACACGTGTCATGATTTGTGTTTATTATTATGTTTCGAAAATACCACACTTTTCATGCGGGTCATATCATTTTATTTTGTTGCATTTATCCATCACGCCTTAAAAGACGGTCCCTGAAAATATTGCCTGACATTAAACCGGTCCGTGGGGCAAAATGGTTAGATACCGCTGTGTTAGTGTATCATTATAAAATAAATTACAATTCCCTCCAATGATATTCATATTGAAATAACGTCTTGACTCCTTAAGTTACTTTTGAGCATTTTTTTTGCACTTCATGTGGTCACTTTATATTTTCAAGACCATTTTGATGTTTATTCTGGGGAATTGATTTGAGCTATTTTGTTACCTATTTGACGTCTTTAGTGTCATTGTGGATTGTATTTGCGGATTGCTGTCTGTGTTTTGATGTTTATTCTGGGGAATTGAGCTATTTTGTTACCCATTTGACGTCTTTATTGTCATTGTGGATTGTATTTGCGGATTGCTGTCTGTTTCTGTCTTGCTGGCTGCAGCATAAATTTGTCCCATGGGGACGACAAAGAACTCTTGAG
The DNA here is from genome assembly GCF_001891065.2 of Hippocampus comes. Classification (NCBI taxonomy): domain Eukaryota; kingdom Metazoa; phylum Chordata; class Actinopteri; order Syngnathiformes; family Syngnathidae; genus Hippocampus; species Hippocampus comes. The sequence goes on from NW_017806238.1 coordinate 75,238, forward strand.
TGAAAATGAGCAATCCCGGGCCGGATGATCCCTTTAAAGGTTTGTAATTGCCAAGAGATGCATCAAAATGGAAAGCACCGCTTAGGTCAAAATGAAACTTTTACACTCACTCCGGTGTCGGCAAATTTGTGACTATTGAACAGCAAATAAATCAATGAGTAATTGCTCCCTCGAACAAAAGGTTGATTTTGGACTGAAATTACCGATTGTTGCAATAACCCTTTCATGCACAAATTATCATTATTTGTAACCTGATAAGCTGTCCACTGTCGTAACTGCCATCCCTGAAAGGGTTAAAATGGCAACAAATGAAAACTCAAGGTCATGAGTTAAACTATATATATTTTTAACGACACAGCAGTGCCTTGAAATGTGAGTTGAACCTGTTCCATGACCACGCTTGAGGCTCAAATCACGACTGAAATGAAGGTAAATGTGATTAATTCATTTTGCAGCGTGTTTCTTTCATGACAAAATTGGCACTCCATAACACTGGCATGCAGAGCTCTCTAAATTCCCTCAATGGGTGTTTTCGGTGCGCTGGAAAAATATTTTGTCCACGTCGGTGGTATATTTTTCATGGTTAAAAAATGTATAGAAAATGGCTGGGTGGAATTTGAGGTTTTCATAATTGGCAGAGTGAAAAAAAAAATTCCATATTCTCGATTCAGATGAGCTCTATGCATGACCTTTGTGATGAATGCCGACACAAATTGTCCACAATCCGTTTCGAAGCGCAGTGACCGAAGAAATTGTACTTTTTTGGGTACTGCAACTTTCATCGCGGTGTCTTTTCATTGCCCTGGAAGTCACAATGCAATCCCCACGCTGATTGACTTGAAAGACTGATGTACCACACAAAATGGCTGAGGCGACTAAGGTCAATTTGTAACGTGGTCGTCGTCACCTCCCAACTGTTCAAAACTTGAATTCATTTGCAAGCTTTTAAGTTTTTCAGGCTTTTTCTTTTTTTTTTTCCTTCTCCTGAGTGAATGGGGCGAAATGGAATATTTTTGGTCAGTACAGCTTTCAATTTTTTTTCACCCCTCGCTTTAACCAGTAATCACATTGCCAACACCACATCTTTGTTGGCTATGTCAGTAAAGGTTATTTTAATGGTATTGTCCATCTGTCCATTCATCCATCCATTTTCTGATCTGCTTTATCCTCTCGAGGTGGGTGCTGGAGCCTATCCCAGCCGTCTTCAGGCAGTAGGCTGGGGACACCCAGAACCGGTAGCCAGCCAATCGTAGGGCATACACAGACAAACAACCATCCGCACTCACACTCCCACCGAGGGACAATTTAGAGTGTTCAATCCGCCTGCCATGCATGTTATTGGAATGTGGGAGGAAACCGGAGTAACCCAGAAAAAACCCACACAGGCACGGGGAGAATATGCAAACTCCACACAGGAAGGCCGGAGCTGGATTCAAACCCTGCACCTCTGCATTGTGAGGTCGATGCGCTAGCCACTGGACCACTGGGCCGGCCTAATGGTATAGGCTGAACTAGCCATTGATTTTTTTTGTTTGTTCGTTTGAACCAGATCACAATACGCACATAATGTTAGACAACTAGGGGAAAATATATTACCCTGCTGAGAATTCTCACTCAAGTTGAGGAGTCAATGCTCCACACTTGCAGGTGGTCAATTCTCTTCATTGCTTCTTCTGCCCTAATCCAGCTAGTGTGGAAATCATGAGGGGAAAAAAAAAACTTCAATTGGAACATAATGTGAGCGGTGGTAGGCAGCGGAGTTTTCCCCAGGAGAGGCCAAACGGCCCCTCAATTGATTGGTTGCTTCATACAATTTATCACATTATGTGCAAAATGAATTAGGTTATGTCACAGGGGCAACAGCTGAAGCAGGGAAGCCCAGACTTCCCTCTCCCTAGCCACTTCTTCCAGCTCTTCCCGGGTGATCCCAAGGCGTTCCCAGGACAGCTGGGAGACATAATCTCTCCCAGGGACCTCCCCAGAGTGGGGATATGCCCAGAACGCTTCACCAGGAAGGCGTCCAGGAGGCATCCTAATCAGATGCCCGAGCCACCTCATCTGGCTCCTCTCGACGAGGAGGAGAAGTGGCTCGACTTTGAGCCCCTCCCGGATGACCGAGCTTCTTGCCTCATCTATAAGGGAGAGCCCGGACACCCTCCATAGCACACATTTGGAAGACGAAAAGTCAAGTGGAGATACCTGCACCTGGCAAATGTTAAGTCTATACCCTTTATCTCAGTAAAGTAGTTGGAAACAGAATCTCATCATCGCATCTCATCATATGTGGTTTGCATGTCGGCCTCACCATGCAGAGGTGCAGGGTTCGATTCCTGCTTCGGCCTTCCTGTGTGGAGTTTGCATGTTCTCCTCCAGCCTGTGTGGGTTTTCTCCGGGTCCTCCGGTTTCCTCCCACATTCCAAAAACATGCATGCTAGGTTAATTGAACACTCTGAAACATAGGTTAGAGGTCCTGTGTGGAAAAAAAGTCGGCCAACTCACTTGTGCGGATCACAAAAATGAGTCGATCAAAATGTCTGTTCTTTTATGGTGGAAAATGAGCGGCAATGCTGCAAACGTCCAAATTCTAAGGGCCTGACTGTGTACAAATGTACCAAATGCAATGTCCATCTGTGCCAAAACAAAAAGACTAACTACTTTTGTGAATTTTACTAGTGGTGATAATAGAATAATACAGCAGATGGAAGAGTTTTTGACTCAAGAAAACTTTGTTAGAGCCATAAAAGATTCTTCAGACCTAAAATGGGAACAGGTGCTTTTTTGCCATTGTCTGTTGCTAATTTGTATCATACCTAAATGCAGGGGTCCCCAACCTTTTTTGCCCCACGGACCGGTTTAAGTCAGACAATATTTTCAGGGACCGGCATTTAAGGTGTGGCGGATTAATACAACAAAATAATATGGTATGAGCTGCATGAAAACTGTGGTGTTTTCGAAATATAATAATAAACACAAGGAGCGTCTAATCTGGTCGCAACACTCTTATCGCTCTGGTAATGTTTAATGCCTTCAAAATACGATACAACGCAAATTGAAAGTGCATGAAAATGACGACTCACCACAGCCCCGAGCTTGATTTTCTGCAATCAGACAGTACCATCTCGGGGTAATAGGAGACAATGACACCTCAAGTGTGTGGTTTATATTCCAGTCTACTTCGTAATTTTGTTTTAGTCGC